>NC_057718.1:47823802-47922150 GCF_004010195.1 Chiloscyllium plagiosum
TTCCTATCGGAAAGATGTTGTGAAACTTGAAAGGGTTCAGAAAAGATTTATAAGGATGTTGCCAGGGTTGGAGGATCTGAGCTACAGGGAGAGGCTGAACAGGCTGGGGCTGTTTTCCCTGAAGCGTCGGAGGTTGAGGGGTGACCTTATAGAGGTTTACAAAATTATGAGGGGCATGGATAGGATAAATAGACCAAGTCATTTCCCTGGGGTGGGGGAGTCCAGAACTAGAGGGCATAGGTTAAGGGTGAGAGGGGAAAGATATAAAAGAGACCTATGGGGCAACTTTTTCACGCAGAGGGTGGTACATGTATGGAATGAGCTGCCAGAGGATGTGGTGGAGGCTGGTACAATTGCAACATTGAAGAGGCATTTGGATGTGTATATGAATAGGAAGGGTTTGGAGGGATATGGGCCGGGTGCTGGCAGGTGGGAATAGACTGGGTTGGGATATCTGGTCGGCATGGATGGGTGGACCGAAGGGTCTGTTTCCATGCTGTACATTTCTATGACTCTAATGGAAACCTTTTTCAGTTTTGGGATATTCTTAAATCTAAAAACGACCCCACTGATGATAAAGCAAAAGTTATACAAATAATTATATTTCCATGGAGACCAAATACTCAAGAGTTTAATCCTGTAGCACACATTAAGATACTTATTTTGGTGTGATTAACAATTAGCTGATCAAATATTTTTGATGAAACTTAGTAGAATCACTTAATTTCTATACTATCCCCAACTGGCTAAATATGAATTGAGCAATTTACGATTCTGTGCAACTCTGATGTCGAATCCAACAAATAATAGGACCAGTATGAATTTATGTATTTCAAAAAGTAATGTTACATACATGACAATTGAAGGAGTTGAAAATTTTCAAAACACTAATTATGTTGATGATTTTACTCATAATAGTTGACCCAGATCCTTCAATTAAGCAAACTTTCATAGAGTCAGACACCACAGCAAGCAACCCTTACGTCGAACTTGTCCATGCTGGGCAGGTTTCCCAAACTAAACTAGTTTGGCCCATATCCCAAGAACACAGCTGATGAAGCAGTTGTTCTTGTATTAGGATAGCATCATTAATAACAGCCTTCCCTTGAGGGTGGAACAAATCAAATAGCCTTTCGACCAAGGCGAAATATCCAGTGACTTCTCCTTGAAATAGGGGCAGATCACCAGCATACGCACTGACCTTTGAGAAATCTGAAGGGCACCAAGCCACACAAGTCACCTCCTGACTGTGTCCCTGGAGCACTGTTGGAGGATGATGAGGATCAGAGATCTGAAATAATGAGAACTAGGATTAAACTGATTTGCAATAAGGCTAGATCATTCAACAAGCCAAACATCATCTGTTGTCTTATTGCTGAGTTTGATTTGGTCTCAGTGATGTAATTGTAAACCCCAGATTGTAATCAGATCAGACAGTCATAAATGGGACGTCTCATGACAGTGCTACAATTCAGACTCAAATTACTATTGTGATGTTGTCCCGAGTAGTTGTAACTCTGACTCAGTGTTGCAGCACAACAAAACTTTCACATCAGTTTAAATTGGAATGTTGCCAAATAGACTTCAGAGTGGATTAAGAACATGGACCATACTAACATGCCAGGTACTGCACTATGTTTTATTGATATGACAACAGAATTTGGCAATTCCCTGTTCAAGCTTCCTTTCATTTGGCCACTCCGGCTCATGCAGTTTCACACAGTTACAGAAAGAGATGAGTGACAGGGGATCATAAAGTTATCCAACAACACAGGAGATTACAAAACTGTTTGGAGTTGAACTTTTGTGGAAAAAGGTTTTCCCTATACTAATCTGGAACTGCACAACTCACTGGAAACAGTTGCAACAAGTTCAGAGGTTGCTTCATCTCCTTTCCCTTTCCTGAAGGTGATGATACACACTGTGGTGATTGCAATAAAGATTCCTATAAAGCCCTCACTGTGAGGAAAACAATTAACCGAAGACATTATAACCAAGCCAAATTCTGTTTTCATCTAATGTACCTGGGATAACTTTGCAGAAGTCTTTGGCTAGCATACTGGATCAGCAATCCCAACTAATTTTTCTCCATCTTAACACCAGAAATGGCAGCTGTATACAAACCAGTGCTACCCCAATTAGGATCAGCTAACACAGCAGACGAAAGTGATCATAAACGGGTGCTTCCTGGTTCATTGCATTCAGCTTTTCACTTCCCAATAAACGATCAAAAGGTTCCTAGAGTGTTGGCTCAATACTGGTTAAACTCTTGCACAGAGCAGCAACTGTCACTTCAACATGGAACTGCATTACCCAAGACAATAATTGGTTCTATTCTTTGACGCACAAAGACTGTTGAGCATGAAATCAGTGTCAATTTAATAGCCTAGAACAGTGAAGCTTGAGCTGCAGGAAATCACCACATCACATAAACCTCCTTTCCCTTTCATCATCTTTCAATGAAACAATCACAGGAAGATTCTCACTCTCCTACAGGCTTTCAATTTCCTGAAAGTGTCAGATAACACGAGGAAAAAAAACACTTACACAATGAATAGATAGAACCTGCAATGCAGCGTCTGCAAGCATGCTGAAGGCAGTTTCAATCGTGGCTTTCAAAAGAAAATTAAGTGATTTAAAGAGAAATGATTTGGAGGCTAAAGGATAAATCACAGAAGAGCAGTGTTGGCCAAGGTGCTCTTGCAGTGACCTCATTCTAAATTGTGATCATTCTATGCTTACCTAACAGAATGTCTCCAGCTAAGAGTCCGGACCTATGTAGTTAACTGTCTGAATACTGCCAAAGTGATAGCAAATATGCAATAATGTGCCACAGCATTCCTTGGCTTGAGTGGGAGGGAGCAAGCAAACAAGATTTCCACTTTTAATTCGGATTCATGAATTCCTGCTGGAAATGAAGTATTCTTTGTAGATTGAAGAGAGTTTTGTAGGATAGATTAGGATAAAGTATTTTGGCTTGTTTGACCTATTTCCACTTCCAACAGCACGCTGCTTACCTTCCATATGTAGGCGTTATGGTCTGTGGACCCACTAAGGAGGAATTGATCATCCAGACTGAGATTGGCCTTAATATAGAACGTGGAATTCTGGTGACCACTGAAGGTTGCCACTATATAAAACGTATATAAAACAGAGCACATCAATGACAGGAGGACAAAGAAATTCCATAATTTAAGATCTGACCTACTTGATGTAACTTAGCATTAGGTCTTAAATTATTGGAAATTTTGAAAACATACAAAACAGGTCAAGAAGGTCAAAAATAATAATTATCCTTATTTCTGTATATTTCCCATGAGTTTGTATTCTCTCTCAATGGTCCAAAGTCTTTAATTGGTGTCTTGCCTGTGACCCTGAACTTGGTAAAAGAAGCCATATTATGCATTCAAGCAATATGAACTCTGAACTGTGCCCATATTTCCTCAAAAGGTTACCTCTAATTTCAGGCAGGATTGTCAAGACAAATCAAGTTTTTCATTTGGAATATAGCTAACAAAATGATGTCATTTACTATGGGGAAAACTTGAAAACATCAACGTTGTCAGCCACAGACATGGAACAAACCTCCAACTCATTCCCTTAGCCACTGGGGGCGGCATGGTGGCTCAGTGGTTAGCACTGCTGCCTCACAGCACCAGGGTCCCAGATTAAATTCCAGATTTGGGTGACTGTCTGTGTGGAGTTTGCACATTTTCCCTGTGTCTGAGTGTGTTTCCTCCGGGTGCTCCGGTTTCCTCCCACAGTCCAAAGATGTGCAGGACAGGTGAATTGGCCATGCTAAATTGCCCATAGTGTTAGGTGCATTAATCAGAGGGAAATGGGTCGGAGTGGACTGGTTGGGCCAAAGGGCCTGTTTCCACACTGTAGGGAATCTAATCTAATCTAATATCAGACATAGGGAAATTTCAGGAAAAGTTGAAAAGGAAGCAGCCTGTAGGCTTTGCCTTAAGTTCAAATAACTACTTTGCTTGCTGATCAAGAATTTAAGATCACGAGACAGACTCAACGCAAATAGATTGTTGCGTGATTTATGTTAATACTGTACGTGGGGCATTTTGTACATAAATAAACTGCTACATTTCTTTAGATTAGAAATTACAAATAAATTTAATTTACACTTTTGGATATGATGAGGTCACAAATTAAAAGGCTTTTTTAAAATTCATGTTACAGCTCTCAACTTGGTGTGCAGCTGTTTGACTTTGCATCAACCTGAGAATTGTGGTGCAAATTCTAAGTTTGTGCTAGGTTTACACTGGAGGGAGGTCTGTTGAAGGAAAAATCTCAATGTGCCTTTACTCCAGTGTCAGTTTGGACCTGGTTTCCATTAAATGTTTTGCACCAACATTGACTGAAGTTTAAATAGAGTCTACTTGTTAGTTTGAGGCAAGTGACTCATTTGAAGAATTATTAAGTAAGGCCTAAAAGGGGGTTTGTGGACATAATAAAATTATAGTAGCATTGACATAGCACTTTTCATATCAAAAGATCCTAAAACACTTTGCATAATTACTTTTTGAAGCGCAGGCAAGTTGGAAACATAAAATGGTGCAGGTACACACTTGCTATAAAAATAATCTCGTTACAATAGAATCCCAATGGCGTGGAAACAGACCATTTGGCCAAAAAAGTCCACACCGACTCTCTGAAGAGTATCTGACCCAGACTCATTCCTTTACCCTATTACTCCATATTTCTCATGACTAATACAGCTACCCTACACATCCTGGGCAATTTAGCATGGCCAGTTCACCGAACCTGTACATCTTTGGACTGTGGGGGGAAACTGGAGCACCCAGAGAAAACTCACACAGACATGGGGAGAATGTGCAAACTCCCCACAGACAGTCACCAGAGGCTGGAATCGAACCCGGGTCCCTGGCGCTGTGAGGCAGCAGTGCTAACTGCTGAGCCACTGTGCCGCCCAATTAATTAATAACTTTAAAGAGGAAATAACAAACTTAGAAAGGGAAAAAAACATTATGGACTCGTAAATAAATCTAAAAACTCCTCTTCTCCCTCTCACCATAAAAGTGTATTGGACAATCCATCCTTCACTTACCTGGTACAGTCTTTAGGCCAGTCACATTAAACATGTAAATGTTATCATCAGTGCAGTTAGCAAAGAGATTGGAGCCTTTTGAGTCCAAGACAACATTGGAGTACCCTAAAATGTGAACAAATTGAAGTTCATTAATTATTTTAGGGAATTTTTAAAAGCCTAATTTATACACAGTCAGAAACTAATTCTAACTACTACTGAATTAGCTCATGCTTACATGCAACTCAAAACTTATCAGACTTTACAAAGTCTGACTGTAACTAAGGTATTTCATATTTTCATGTTCACACCAGCTCATGACAGATTTTACAGTCGGTGTTTCATGACATGAAGTACTTTCAGTATTTTACTTTTGCAGGACTTGCTTCCTGCCATTGCTATTTGAATGATGACAGCTGGTCAGAGTGGGTCATGTACATTTCCTTTGCTCCTTCAGGGGAACAGGAATGCATTCAGTGAATGGTTGCAAATTGATTAATGAATCCTCACACTTCTCCCAAAGCTGCACTGACAGTTAAAACATATATACCGAGTTTCCGTGCACTGCTTCCTGGATAAGGGAAGGACTGCACAGGCACAGGATCTTGATGATGAATGGTGTAGTTCTTCCTCAAATCCCACATCTTGATGACCCTGGAAAGTAAATAATGTATTTTTATAGATGCAACAGAGAGTGAATAAATCCTGTCAGTAAATGTTAGCCTTGGCTTTGTGATAACAGCTTTGTCTGAGTCAAGTCCCGAGGCAGAAAATGAGTTTGTAATCTAGACTGATACTTCACTGCATTCCCAAAAGGTGCTGTCCTTCAAATGAAACATTAAACCAATATCCACGCAGATCCCATGGCGCTACTTGAAGAAATGCCCAGGCCAACATTTATCACTCAAACATCACGAAGACAGATACACTTTGACAGAATGAGAACTGTGCAATAGAGGTTTGTTGTTAAGGCATTACAGCTCCTGTTTTTATTCCAAATTCCACTTACCCATCCACTGCACCTGCAGAAATCAAAGTCTTTTCGTCTCTAAAAATCACTACTGTTACACTCTGCTGAGAATCCTGTGAAAAAATGAAAAGTCAACTCAGCACATGGAGTAAACCTGGCCCATTTTTAACAGAAGACTGGAGGCCCAGCCACTGAAGCAGCGGTGACTGGAGTACCAGACAAGTAGAGAAATACAATGAAAAGCAATCATACCACAGAAGGAGCAAGTCCCCGTACAGACTGTCGCCGTTTCTTCTGTTTTGGAGGAGTCTGCTTGGCCTGCGTGTTGTGAGCACCAGTAATTTGCTTCACTTGTCTGTAAAATCCATCTAATCACAAGCAAGAAGTCGATGAATAAGCTTCAAACTTATTTGTCCGCTTCTCCTCCCTCAGTTTCTCTCACAATAACCACCTCAAGAGCTCACAGTCCAAATTGCCACTCCATGTTTTAGCATAGACAGTTTGATTCAGCAATCTTTTAGATGGATGAAGGGGACACCATTACAACCAAGCCAAGAAGAACCTTGACTATCTCTTTGAGGCAAATTGCAGCTTTATGTTCTGTATGATTCCATTCTCACTAATGCACTGAAGAATTAAAAGCAGAGAACTTTTAAGAGGCATTTTTTCTGTCAAGAACCCATCCTTTTTATAATCAAAAGTTAGAAATATGCACTCTTTTTAAACTTATTTTAAATGTAATACATGTTTCAATGAGTCACTTATAACCATTTTGATATGGTTGTCATGGAAGTGCCAAGACTGATGGCAAAGAATGGAATAATGACTAAGTGCAGGAAAAACTTAGCAGGTATGTCTGCATCTGAACCAGGCTGGGTCCAGTGTTCCGGCAAGTCACATAACTCGGACAGCAGATAGGGTTTAAAGCTAAATATTGGGGACAAGGAATCAAGTATTGGACGATGTAATAAATTGAAGGTAGAAGACAAGGCAGCAAGGTAACAATAAGGAATATATGGCAAGAAGGGACTGAGCAAACAAACTTAGAAGTGCACCGCAGATAAGGCCAGACAGTGCAAACATGATAAAAAGATCAAGATAAGGGCTGTCAATCTGAATCTTTACAACAGAACAAAAATTTGACAGCACAAATTGAAATAAATATATGTGATCTGATAGACATTACAGAAACACAAAGGACAGCAAAGGCAAAGACTTGAATATTAAAGGGTACACGGCATTTCAAAATATTAGGGAGCTTGGAAAGATCGAGGGTTCCATCCATTTATTCAGGATGACATTAACACAATAGAGAAAGATGACTCAATTTCTAAAGTTCAAGACGTAAAATCAGTTTAGCATAGATAAGAAGTAGTAAAGCCAGCAAGTCACTTCTTGGCCCCTAACTTTTTAGGCAGCATGGAAAGAGTATAAAGGAATAATGGGGTTTTTGAGAAAGGCAGTGATAATCATGGATGACTGACTCTACAATGAACCAAATTGGCAAAGGGAGCCTGGAAAATTAGTTCAGGGAGTGTTTTGGGGACAGATTCTTCAAGCAGCACATGCTATACATAAATTTGCACAATGTATTAGACGTGGTGCCACATTAAAGGTTGCTGTGGAAAATAAAATCTCACTACATCAAGGGCAACATATTGGCAGGGTACAGGATTGATTAGCTAACAGGAAACACAGTAGGTATAAATGGCTAGTTTTCAGGTTGGCGAGAGTTACAAGTGGCGTGCCACAGGGTCAACGCTGGGTCTTCAATTATTTACAATCTACTTCAATTAAATGTACGATTGATACCAAAAAAATTGCAAAGAGAGAAAAAAAGGAAAAGGGTATAAAAAGGTTAGCTGAGTGGGCAAAAATTTGACGTGGCATATAATATGCAAAAATATGACCTTCTCAACTTTTGCAAGAAAAACAGGATTTAATCCTCATTAGAAAGAGGAAGAGTAGGCCACTCAGTCCCTCAAGCCTAGCTCCCCATTCAATACGATCAAGGTTAATCTTCCCTGTGCCTCTATTCTCTTGTACTGGCTCCACATATTCCTCAACTCCCTGATATTACAAAAATCTACATCCTCTTTTAAATACTCTCGGTGATCTAGCCTCCACAACTCTCAGGGCTGGAGAATTCCATACATGTACTACCCTTACAGAACAAATTCCTTTCCGTGACAGATTTCAATGAGTGTTTGTATATTCTGTAATTATATTCCCTAGTCTGAGATTTTCCCACAAGTGGAAATATTATATCAACATAGGCTGTCAAGCCCTCCCAGAACCTTGTATATTTCAGTAAGAGCTCCATTCAGTCTTTAAAATTCAAACGAATAAAGCTCTCACCCGATTCGCCATTCTTGGTAAGTCAACCACTTAATCCCAGGAATCAGCTGAGTGAATCTCTTTTGATCCACCTCCAATGCCAATATCTCCTTTTTCAAAAACAAGGACCAAAACTGGACACAACATTTGAGGTGGGGCCTTAACAAAAACCACTACAGTTGTAAAAAAGACTTGCTTATTTTTAAATTCCAACCCCATTGCAATAAAAGCCAAAATTCAATTTACCTTACTTGCTGAACCAGCCTGCTGACCTTTTGAGTTTCATGCACAAG
Organism: Chiloscyllium plagiosum; assembly: GCF_004010195.1. NCBI lineage: Eukaryota > Metazoa > Chordata > Chondrichthyes > Orectolobiformes > Hemiscylliidae > Chiloscyllium > Chiloscyllium plagiosum. Next base: position 47,832,465 of record NC_057718.1, read on the forward strand.
AACATACAGATCCCTCAACACTACACATTTTCAATTGAGACTCTCTCCATTTAAATCATTGTCTTTTTATTCCTACCAAAGTCCATGACCTCACATTTTCCTACATGTTTTTACCCACATGCTCAACCTACCAAATCCCTTTGGAGATTCTGGATGTAGGTTTGCTCGCTGAGCTGTAAGGTTCATTTCCAGACGTTTTGTCACCCTAAAGCTTCGCCTGAGGCCCACTGAAAATGTTACCTAGTAGAATGACAAAACGTCAGGAAATGAACCTTCCAGCTCAGCGAGCAAACCGACATCCAGAACCTCAACCTGAGCTGCACATCTTCTCAAAACCCTTTGGAGATTCCTTATGTCCTCATTAAAATAGACCATCCCTCTTATTTTTGTATCACCAGCAAATTTGGATATATTACTCCCTGCCCCCTCCTCTAAGTCATTATTATACACAGTATACAATTGAGGCCCTCAGACTGACTTTTGTGGCACTTCACTACTGGATGGACTTTGCAGAACACAGAGGCACAGAAAAATCTGGGTGTACTGGGGCATGAATCAGTCAGAATGAGAGCACAGAAAAGTGATTAGGTATCAAATGAAATTAAATGTACAGGTACAACTCCAAACAATATGAACTACCTGTTACAAAATGGTGAGTGAACACAAACTTAGTAAAATACAATCAAAACATTCAATACATTAATCATATGTACAGATCAATTGCATGTACACATGGTATTGTTGTTTATTGCTGAATTCCACAAAGAAATTTTTTCATAAATATTAACTGATCATATTATCAGATTAAGTCCTGGGATCACTGTTCCATTACACAATTTGTCAAGTTACACTTGCAATTTAACAACCTCAGTAAGCAATACAGGAGGGAAAAACTCACCATGAAAAGTTTCAAAAAGCAGCTCATTCTATTACGTGGACAGCAAATGAAATTGAGAAGAATGCAAGACGAAGAAAGTTGCACACAGGTCACTGTTAGAAAAGAGGTACTTACATCTTCAAATTAGACAAACAATTTAGAAAGAGGCCATTTAGCCCCTTTTGCTGTCTGCTTGAAAGGGCAATCTAACTTGTCTCAGTCCTCTCCTCTCTCTCTCTCTCTGTCTAACTCTTAATGCTTCTTTACCTAGGCAAATCCTGACACTGGCCTTTTGAAGAAGTCACTAAAAGTCTTGATGAGGGCAGAGCAGTGGATGTGATCGATATGGACTTCAGTAAGGCATTTGACAAGGTTCGCCATGGTAGACTGGTCAGCAAGGTTAGATCACATGGAATAGAGGGAAAACTAGCTATGCTATTTGGATTCAAAACTGGCTCGAACTTAGAAGACAGAGGGTGATGGTGGTGGGCTTCTTGATCAGATAGGCCAATGGGCCGAGGAGTGACAGACGGAGTTTACTTTCGATAAATGCGTGGTGCTGCATTTTGGAAAGGCATATCAGGGCAGGACTTATATATTTAAGGATAAGGACCTTTGGAGTGTTGCTGAACAAACAGATCTTGAAGTGCAGGTTCATTGTTCCTTGAAAGTGGAGTCACAGGTAGATAGTATAGTGAAAGCGACATTTGGTATGCTTGCGTTTATTGGTCAAAGAGCTGAGTGTAGGAGTTGGGGGATCACGTGTAGGATATGGGTTAGGCCACATTTTGAAATAATGCGTGAAGTTCTGGTCTCCCTGCTATAGGAAGGGTGTTGTGTTCAGAAAAGATTTACAAGGACATTGCCAGGATTGAAGGGTTTGACCTACAGGGAGAGGCTGAATAGACTGGAGCAATTTTCCCTGGACCGTCGGAGGCTGATGGCTGACCTTATAGAGCTTTATAAAATCATGAGATACATTGGATAGGGTAACTAGATAAGGTCTATTCCTGGGGGGAGGGGAGGGGTGCGGGTGTCCCCCCAAAATCTCTAAGGTGAGGGGAAAAAAATGTAAAAGGCATCTAAGGGGCAACTTTTTTTATGCAGAGACTGGTGCACGTATGGAATGAGCTGCCAGAGAAAATGTTGGAGGCTGGTACACGAATAGCATGGGTTTAGAGGAATATGTGGCCAAATGCTGGCAAACAAGTTTACATTTATTTAGGATTTCTCATTGACATGGATGAGTTGGACTGAATGGTCTGTTTCCGTGCTGGATATCTGTGTGAGTTGCCTGTCACATATCAGGATTTCATTCCTCCCACCACTGCAGTTTCAGCAACCAGCAACTGGCACTCTGAAGCAACCTTTTGCTCTAATTAGACTCATTGGTGTCTGTCACTGTTATTTGGGTTCAAACCATTATAATTCATTTTCAATAAAACCTCGACAGATAGTATAAAGTCCAAGAGGTAATGATTTCCCTTTCAGAAAATTTATAGTCGTTAACTGAACTGTTTGCTTTTAAAATGCATACATATAATTGCAAGACCAGAAGGATGCGTACTTAATCAACTACAATTGTGACAGAGAGTGATCTTTATTTAAATCCACTGCTCTACTTGCAAGTTGGGCCTTAATTTCACCACACATTCTTGGTTAGGATTGCACATACTCTCAAAAGGTTCAATCATTGGTGCTTCTGAAAGGATTAATGCTCTATCGAGCAAGAACGAACCAGTACCCATATTTGGAGATTTGAATCTTCCTTTCAACATATCAACTGAATGCAAGGAATTTCTCATAGGTGCCTCTCAAAGTGACTGCACACTCTCAATAGTAGGGGTTTTGGGCAAGAATGTACTAGAAATTAATGTAAAGTTGGGAGAAAGTCAAGGCTTTGGGAAGCATTGGAGTTCAAAAAGTGATACGAAATGTTTGATTCTGAAAATGTCCTGTGATTCCACAGCACAATGCACTGAACACTCACATAATGTGTTCTTGTAACTATGTTGGGAAACACCTACCTTTCTTACTGCAACGAGTGTCCCAGACCATTATGTTACCATCTCTGCCACCAGTGCAAAATACAGCTTCAAACAAAAACAAAAAAGAATGAAATGAATTTTTTTGTTCCTTAATAAATAAAGCTTTTCGGAGTAAAATTATGGTACCTGTTTCCTGCTTTCCAAATGCCACAGACTTGAGGCTGCACTGGTGGCCTTTAAATGTGCCAAGGAGCTCACTTGCTTTCACATCCCAGAGTTTTGCTGTCTGATCACCTGAAGCTGTAACCTTCAAAACAAACATAAAAGTACAAATGTTCAGCAGTACTATCAACACACTTTTCTTTATTAAAGGAATGTACAAGGAAAATAGAGTACTTACTAATTTTGGCTCTCCAGGAACCCAAGCAAGGTCAAACACTGCATTGTTGTGAGCCAACCATGCTGAAAACATAAAATTCTAATTTAGCAAGGAGAAACCAGGTCAAGAAACAGACAAAGTTGTCACTGAAACCTCAGTACAACAGATGTTTAGGCAAATAAAACGTACATTTAACTATAAAGAATAGCCAACAATATATTGTTTATTTTGCCCTGCCAAAATTAAAGTATTTCTGGACCATTTTGAGCTTCACATTCTTGGAGTGTGGACAAAAACAAGTTAAGAGGTGTAGGGTTTGGAGATACAGTATTCGTTTGGAGTCATTCTGGAATTTTACCAAGAACAGTATTGTGTATGGTGGGATGGGAGATTGCCATTTGTTATTTATAGTGTTTATAAACAGAACTGTTTTACTATTTATAATAACAGAAATCTCACCACTAATGCATACAGGTATATTTACATTAAGCAGGCCTGGGGATATGATGATATAACAAACACAACTTACATGAAATTAGAATCAACGTAATACTTTGTTTAATTTCAGAGGAAACACTTCTCTGCACTAATGTTTTAACACGGAGGTAGTGCTCCAAGATGTGGAGAATTTTAATGGACGATATGACTCCTTTGATTTGGAGAATGAAGAGAAAAATCAGGGAAGGCAAACATGTAAATGACTTTTTACTGGAATAATCATATATAAAGACATGTTTAGCAACTGATTCTGGATTGCTGGTCTATCGGCAGGAAATAAATAACTTTTCACCCCATATTTTAAAAACCCAGGTGGCAGGTTCTCCCAATTTATTCAAACGTACAGGTCAACTCCGGGTTGCAATGGGTTCCGTTCTGGCGTCTGTACACAAGTCCATTCGCAAGATGGAACAGAATGCAGGCCAATATAAAGTAGCTGTTCCTATACACGGAAAATGTTTGTACGCCAGTCCTTTAAAATTACATCCCTCTATGAGATCACATTCCTAAGTTGGGATGTTTTTAATTCAGGGATCCTTGCATTCATTATGCAGCTGAACAAGTGTAATTTGTCGACTCTAGAATGAAAACTGATCAAGGTAATCCATAAAGTAAAACAAACAACTGCGAATGCTGGAAATCTAAAACAAAAACAGAAATTGCCAGAGAAAGTGGCAGCATCTGCAGAGAGAAAGCAGTGTCAACGTTACAGGAGCAGTAACCCTTCATCAGATAATTCATACAAATCAAAGAAATGATTGAGAAAGAGTACAGGGCACAATGGATTAAAAGTACTTCACACAAATGGTGTTATCACACGGTCCATATTACTCCCCTTATATTATAGCAATGAGATCGCCATATGAAAATAGGACTTGAGAGGAGAAGGAGGCCATGTATTCTTCTGAGCCTGCTCCACCATTCAATAAGATCGTGCTTGATCTGGTGGTGGTCTCAGTTCCACTTTCCCGCTGGCACTCTTAACCTTCAACTATGATGTTTATCAAAAATCTCATCAGCTTTGAGTAAATTAAGTTCCAGCCTCCATTTGAGAAAAAGAATTCTACGCACTAATGACTATCTAAAAAAAAACTCATCTTGGATGCTATATCATATATTAGACTTGATTTGTCTCTGTAGCTTTAACGCTATATTCTGCATTCTGTTCTACTACCCTGATGCACTTACGTATGGTATGATTGGTCTGGATAGCACATAATACTTTTCACTGTATCTCAGTCAATGGAACAATAATAAATCAAAGCAAATCATTTATATTTTTAAATTAGTTCAGGGTTTAACTGAAGCAGATGGAAAAATTACTTCCATGTACAGTGCTCCAATAATGACTAAACAAGAATCTATCATGGTGCCTATGAAGGATAGAATTGCATGACTGACCCACTTATTGGAAATTTTGCATTTCAAAAGGAGGTGTCATTTTATAAATGAGTTATGTCGTTTCAATGATGTGAACAAGGTTTAGATACATTCATTTAAAAAAAATCTAAGAAAGCAAGCAAACAAAATGTTGGCACACCTCGACAAGTTGGGTCCTCCTTGTTACGGCATTCTGTATTGTACAGCCTGACTACACCTTCTTCATTCACCACTGCAAGGACCTGATGCCACAGATCTGCTGTAAAATAGTCATATTAAAAATCACCAGCATGCCAGCAATACCATCTCTAATTTTCACACAAGCCCTTTTGCATGGAAAGCGATACGAAGTCGCACAAATGAAGACGCACCGAGGTGATCTCCCAATTTAGTATTAACATACTGGAGTTAAAATTACAACTGGATAGGTCAATTTACCTGTCGACCACAAGCAGCCAAACGGAGGAACTGGTGCCCCATGGTCACCATATGAAGTGTGTTCATCCCATCGATTACATTGGTAATATTGCAGCAGAGTCTCTAACGAGTAGCTGTGAAACTCTAACATGAAAGATAAAATTATGCTGAAACTAATGGACAAGTAAGTTACAATAAAAATGTTTGGATAGCTGACTACAGTTTTTCTTTTGTATCATATATTCCACAATGCAAGTTTACAGAAATGTTTCTTTTCTGTGCAGACTAAAAAAATCCAAAGAGAAATTTCAAGATAAATCCTTTGAAGAGAAATCCATATTAATGGGATTTAATTTTTATTTGATTCATCATTTCATTCAAAGGACGGTCATTCATCATTCTGAACGATATTCAGATATTTAATCACACATGAACCAGAAGGCATTCTAGCTAATCTCAACCACACTCCTCATCCGACATCCACACTGTTACTAGGGGTTGAAGTCAGGAAAAGCAACCTGGGTTGCTTCTCAACCTGAAACTGATTGCATCATCGTATACTACATCACCGTGAGAACAGTTAACGTGGAATCTTTCTGATTTACGTAGCTCAATTCCAGGTGAAAACAACTGAAATACATTGCCCATGGAGGAACAGTGTTAAATTTCTGTCCAAATGATAAGTTGCACGATGGACTTCTGTACTAAATGCATTTCAAATTGATTGTTTTTCCCCAGCTTCATTTTCCACTGATATATATAAATTGTGAATTGAAAGGAGATTTCTGTAGGGCGAGCAATAATTGTTGCGATTTAGATTTTTCAAAAAACGTCATTTTGTTAGTACCAAAAATATTTAACACCAAATAAATATTATTGTTCTCCCCTTCAAAACGCATTCAACTACGGCCCTGATCCAACTCATTTAATAGCATAGTCAAATAACTCGATTCTAGTACTTTCACGTTAATACTTATCAGCCTACCAACATCTTAAGTGACAACGACAGGGTGATGTATACTACAGACAGTCAGAAAATAGCTTTTCTCCTGCAAAGCTCGAATCAATTGAGACCAAAACGGCAAAAATAACACTGCAGTTATTTCACATCTGAATACAATTTGATACTTACCAGATCAATTTGCACTTCAGAAAACAAAACTTAGGGAACTTTCTATCTTTCAAAATGAATAGCATACCCCATGAAAATTGAGATTAAATTTCGGCGAAATAGGACATTGACTGAAGTATTTTTATGAATAAACTTTAAACAAGCGATAGATCGGAACGATGATGTCTTTAAAGAAAGACTCACACAACCCTTATATAAAAATGGAATAACTTTTCACCTCGCGTTTTGTTGCAAATTCTGCTGTTGAGCACAGAATGGAACAGCATCTTGAACTTTCCAGTTACTGAATCAAACACAACTCCCGCGCTCAGTCCACTCTCAACCTCCCGCCAAATAGACGTCACACGCGCTGATTGGTGGTCAGGCGGAAGTGAGTCATCCTGCTGTCACCTCCGCTCGTGGTGCATTACTGGGAGAAGGCGGTTGGTTCGCTCGAGTTATCCGCGGTGGGTGTTTAATCATGGCGCTAGCGGCATCTCGGCCATTCCTGTCGGAAGGTGGTTATGGAGAGCAGGAAATGGACGCCAACTCTGCTCTGATGGAGCTGGATAAAGGTGCTCGTACCTATCGGGCGCAGCTTGGCCGCTGCCGCTCTCTCGCCCTTCTGTTTTCTCGGATTTAACAAACTGGTGAAACATTTTCCAAACTGCCTTTAAAAAGTCCACCGGGATATCTGGGGCTATCTCTGAGCAGAAGCTATGTTTTGGTTTTCTTATTACCTAATTGGCACTCTCCAAACATTTAAAAGTGGAGGTCTGTGCAACCGGGTCTAAACTCTTGCGTCTGAGCATTAGATGTTGACGGATGCGAGTTGATTGTTATTTTCAGAAAAGTGGCATGTTATAATCCTATTCTCGGTTAGATTAGATCCGCTACAGTGTGGAAACAGGCCCTTCGGCCCAACAAGTCCACACCGACCCTCCGAAGAGCAATCCACCCAAACCCATTCCCCTACATTCACCCCTGACTAATGTACCTAACACTATGGTCAATTCACCTGACCTGCACATTTTTGGATTGTGGGAGGAAACCAGAGCACCCGGAGGAAACCCACGCAGACACAGGAAGAATATGCAAACTCAGCACAGACAGTTACCTGAGGTGGGAATTGAACCTGGGTCCCTGGCACTGTGAGGCAGCAGTGCTAACTACAGAGCCACCCCCAGGGCTGAAACTCACTTTAGTTAGTTTTAAACAAATCTCGAGTTTCGTCAGTTCGAAAATAACATTTTTCTGAGCAGTTTGAATCGCTTATAAAGTGAGAGGCAATTTGACAAATCTGTATTCTGTACTTACCTTTTATTTAAGTTTGTCAAGTTTTTGCCCTGGTAAAAATACCGTTGAAATAGTTAATCACTGGTCATAAGTCAGTAACCTGGTGATCGAGAATTCTTAATCATGTTGAAGTTTGCTGTAGAGAACGAGCAAAGATAAAACAAAAAAAAGCACAATTTGAAGTGGTAAGTTGAGCAACATTGGCATATTGCAAATGTCTGGGCATTCGAGCAACATATAAAACGGCCTTATTTTTACATTTCTCCCTGCTGTAAGCTCATAAGTCATTTCAAAAAGTGTGGCCCTGGAAAAACACAGCCCATCAGGCAGCATCCGAGGAGCAGGAGAGTTGACATTTCAAGCGTAAGCCCCTTCCTGATGAAGGGCTTAAAATGTTGACTCTCCTGCTCCTCGGATGCTGCCTGACCTGCTGTGCTTTTCTAGCACCACACATTTTGACTCTGATCTCCAGCATCTACATTCCTCACTTTCTCATAAATCATATCAGTCTATCTCCCTTGCTTCCAGTCCAGAGTTGCTTTTTACTTAATTACTCCCCATGCATGTTCACAGAGGTACTGCCTTTCTCCTTCCTCATTTAAAGAGTTTTTTTTTGGTGTTTCATTTGACAAAGTTTTTCTCATCAAAATCCATCTGATTTACAAAGGCTATTTTCCACTGAACTGATTCATGGATGAATATTTTCTTTATGAAGGATTCATTGCCACACTTGACAACTTGCTAATACTCCCGAGTCACTGAGATTTCCACTTGTCTGGAAGTAAATTTCCATCAACTGAGAATTTGTATTCTGAGATTGGTACAGAGTCTAATAGCTTGAGCAAATCAGCACTATCACGAAAAAAAATCCCAAAAGTGGTGGTGTGAAACACATTAGACCATCGTGGATAACTGAGGATAGAATTTTATGGAGTAAACTTAAGCATAGAATTTCATTCCTACAATCTGGATATGGGTTGGAATCACCGTTTGAGAAACCTACCTATTGGGATTGTCTTATTAAATGCTTTGTTTCTTGAAACTAATTTTGGAAAGTACATTGCAACAAAATTTTTTAAATGTTAGGAACGTAACGTGAAACCATAAAGTAGCAGTCCATTCCAAGGTGGTTTCCTATGTTGGATGGTGTTGGGATATGTAGCCTTCTCGTTTTGAAAAATCAGTGACATAGTCTAACATGGTTTGGGTATTGGAATGAAGCATAAGAGAAGAGTTTTGACTACGTAGGAATATCTCAAAAACAGCCAGGAGTGCAGGTCAGAATTATTTGTAAATAAAACATATAATGCAGGGTAATGATCCTGTTACACGCAAAGTTTTGTATTTTACCTTAAGACTTAAACATTTAAAAATATGAAACTGTGATAGAGAAATTTTCTGAATTGTTGTGTACATTAAATTATCTAAATCTTTGAACAGTTTTATGGTGAGTTCAAGTACCAATTGCAATGTTTTTATCCTATTTCTCAAGGTCTGAGATCAGGGAAACTTGGTGAGCAATGTGAGGCAGTTGTTCGTTTCCCTAGGTTGTTTCAGAAGTACCCATTTCCAATTCTTATAAACTCTGCTTTTTTGAAGCTTGCAGACATCTTCAGGGTTGGGTAAGTATCAACATCTCTTGAAAGAATGTTCGAACAATAAATTTTACGTAGTTAAATCACATTTATTATAAAAACTAACTTCAGTATTTCCCTCTATTAGAAACAACTTTTTGAGGATGTGTGTGTTGAAAGTCACTCAGCAGAGTGAAAAGCACTTGGAGAAAATCTTGAATGTTGATGAATTTGTGAAGAGAGTCTTCTCGGTCATCCACAGCAATGATCCAGTAGCTAGAGCCATCACTCTCCGGTAAGCAAAATTTCCAGGAATGAAAAGCTTAACATATGAAGAACTTTGAGGGCTCTGGGTTTATACTTGATGGAGTTAGAAGGATGAGGGAGAATCTAATTGAAACATATAGAACACTGAATGTCCTGGACAAAGTACATGTTGGGAAGATGTTTACAATGGTAGGAGAGTCTAGGACCCAAGGGCATAGCCTTAGAATAAAGTGAAGACCTTTTAGAATAAAGATAAGGAGAAACTTCTTCAGCCAGAGAATGGTGAATCTATGGAATTCATTGCCACAGAAGATGTGGAGACCAGGTCATTGAGTATATTTAAGACTGAGATAGATAGGTTCTTGATTAGTGGTGCTGGAAAAGAACAGCAGTTCAGGCAGCATTCGAGGAAAGCAGGAAATAGGGTTGAGAAACTTATCAGCCATGATTGAATGACGGAGCAGACTGGAGGGCTGAATGGCCTGATCTCTGCTCTAATGTCTTATGGTCAAGCTTTAAGGAACATCTCCAGGACACCTGCACCAATCAACCACACCGCCCTGTGGCCCAACATTTCAACTCCCCCTCCCACTCTGCCAAGGACATGGAGGTCCTGGACCTCCTTCACCACCGCTCCCTCACCACCAGACGCCTGGAGGAAGAACGCCTCATCTTCCGCCTCGGAACACTTCAACCCCAGGGCATCAATGTGGACTTCAACAGTTTCCTCATTTCCCCTTCCCCCACCTCACCCCAGTTCCAAACTTCCAGCTCAGCACTGTCCCCATGACTTGTCAGGAGTTGTCCTACCTGCCTATCTCCTTTTCCACCTATCCACTCCACCCTCTCCTCCCTGACCTATCACCTTCATCCCCTCCCCCACTCACCTATTGTACTCTATGCTACTTTCTCCCCACCCCCACCCTCCTCTAGCTTATCTCTCCACACTTCAGGCGCTCTGCCTTTATTCCTGATGAAGGGCTTTTGCCCGAAACATCGATTTTACTACTCCTCGGATGCTGCCTGAACTGCTGTGCTCTTCCAGTACCACTAATCCAGAATCTGGTTTCCAGCATCTGCAGTCATTGTTTTTACCTAAAGCATACTGTGCCTTGTAGTGAATTGACATATATCTAGCCAAAATAAATAAAACAAATTTGTACAAACTATGCAGTTTACTACACAAATCACATTGTCTGCTGTAACTGTCAAGCAATCAAAGTTTTTCCCGGGTTGACATGAACATTGCAACCTATAGAAGCATTTTGTGACTTTTAACTTGGTACAGTCTCCATGATAGATTCCCACTTTGTGGGCTTAGAAGGAAACTGTTGTTTATTTTCATGTGTGTTTATATATATAATCAACCTTTGTGCACCTAACCAAAGAAAATGAGAGTCACAAGATTGTATCATTTTGCAGAATGCTGGGAAGTATGGCTTCGATTATTCCTGACCGAAAAAATGCTCATCACAGCATTCGGCAAAGTCTAGATTCACATGATAATATTGAAGTAGAAGCTGCCATTTTTGCTGCTGCCCATTTTTCTGCACAATCCAAGTAAGTGCCGCTTTGAATGATATTTATTCCTGCCTCAAAGGTGATGTTCGAACGTAGTTACATCTTAATCCAGATTTTGGGTGAGACGCAAGACCGTGTATGTTGATTGATATATTAGTTTGTATATTTATGTTTGTGTGATTATTACAATAACAAAACTGCTATATGCTTTGTGTCCCATAAAACACTACAGATAATATTTGTCAATAGTTGCTATGATGTAGCAGTCTAATCGAGAGTGAATTGCTATTAGTTTTGTTTACAGCAGGTGTAATCTGCAAGTGTTGAACTAGGCATCCTTCTACTGTTGCAAAATTAGTGGTCTAATTTAATAAGAGTTGGATAGGGGATGAAGTAATAGAGAAGAGTAATAAGGTCCATAGAGATCTGGGAGAGTAAAACTAAAATATGCTTCACAAATATGAGTGGTCAGTGTAGAGAAATGTGTAACGAAATAAGATCTGTTTGAAATGTAAGTGTTTAAATACCCGGAGACTGGTAACTATAGTTGAATAAGGTAAACTTCAGGCAAAAGTTCCCTCACAGAACTATAATTAAATGACAGTAATAGAGACATAACTCAAACAAGGGGATTAAAGGGGTCTTGAACATGCCTTTCTACAAAGTATCCAGTAAAGAATGGGGTAAGGAGTCAGTTGGTATTGAGTAAAGTTCCTGGTGCAGGATTTGTTTAATGTTTCAAAGTTTGATTCTATTTGGATAGTATTAAGGAATCTTGGAGGAATAATTGCATTGCTGGACATAGGTCCAAAACAATGGAAAGTACATAATTCAGGAATATGCTTTGTGAGACCTCAATTACCATAACACAGATTGGAAAATAACTTTATAAAGAAGAGGAGGAATTGCTGAGATTTGTGCAGGGGGATTTTCTTGATCAGCATGTTTCCAGTCAGTGAAGAAGAAGCAGTGATGTTTCTGGGAGATAAAGTGGGGCCGACAGAGCATTGTTTGAAACATTTGGAAAACATTGATCACAGCATGATTGTGGCATAAGACAGAAAATTAAATGTAAAAAGATCCCATCATATGAGGCCTAATTTAAGTGAGTTGGGAAATTGGCCTGGGTGAATGGGAAGTGTAGATTGGGAGTTGAAACAATAAGTTACGGAAGAAGATGCTCCCAAGAGGCAATTTGGGTACAGACTTGACAGTGTCAAAAGAAGGACAGCTGAAGGCAGGAATTCTGAACAAGGGTCACTGGACCCAAAACATTAACTCTGATTTCTCTCGACAGATGTTGTTAGACCTACTGGGTTGTTCCAGCAATTTCTGTTTTTGTTTTTGCATTAAAGATGGAGTCCTCTGGGTGACTAAGTATATAGCAATTAGAATGAAACTGAAGGCTGAAGAGATTGGGGAGACACTGAATGAATACTTTTTGTCAGTATTCACTCAGGAACAGGACATTGTTGCCGATGTGAATACTGAGTCACAATTAAGTAGAATGAATGGCTTTGAGGTATGTAGGGAAGAGGTGTTGGAAATTCTGGAAAGGGTGAAAACAGATAAGTCCCCTGGGCCTGATGGCATTTATCCTAGGATTCTCTGGGAAGCAACTAGAAGTTGTAGGACTTTTTGCTATACTTTCAATGCTCAGTGGTAGTATTCATACCTTTGAATTTGATGGTTCATGTTTCAAATCTTCCTCTAGAGTTTTAATCACATAATTTAGGCTGAAATCCTAGCACAGTCTAATGGATTGCTACATTGGCAGATGTATTGGTCCTCAGATGCTGAACTAAAGCCCTGGCTGCCCTCTTAGGTGAACAAAAATGATCTCACAATGTTCTTTACCTACGAGCAATGGACCTCTCCAGGCCAATACTTATTAAAACAGATAAAATGGAGTTAGTAGATACTAGTGGCTTTTCATCTTATGCTGTATCTGGATGCATTGCAACAGTGACTTGACTTGGGAAGTAAGTGGCTGTGAAGCACTTTGGAACAACTTGATATCATGAAAGAGAATAAGGCACTTGTTCATTGTGCATTGTGTTGGATGTTAAAAAGCTACATAGAAGGAGTAAGGTTAAAACAGCACATGCTTCACTTTAGTAGGGCAGGTGAACAGAGATAAGGATTAGAGTGGTGCTGGAAAAGCACAGCAGGTCAGGCAGCATCCAAGGAGCAGGAAAATCAACATCATCTCCTGCCTGAAACATCAATTTTCCTGCTCCTCAGATGCTGCCTGACCTGCTGTGCTTTTCCAGCACCACTCTAACCTTGACTCTGATCTCCAACATCTGCAGTCCTCACTTTTGCCCAGGTGAACAGAGAGTCAACGTTATGAGTGGAAATAAGAGTAACAAAAAGATGGGGTACTGGGCTAATGGTCGGTTACTTGGTAGTGTGGATGAGCAGAGGGATCTTGGTGTCCATGTACACAGATCTCTGGAAGTTGCCACCCAGGTAAATAGTGTGGTGAAGAAGGTATATGGCGTACTGGCTTTTATTGGTAGAGGAATTGAGTTCCGGAGCCCTTAGGTCATGTTGCAGTTGTATAAGACTCTGGTGCTGCCGCATCTGGAGTATTGTGTGCAGTTTTGGTCGGCATACTATAGGAAGGATGTGGAGGCACTGGAACGTGTGCAGAGGAGGTTTACCAGGATGTTGCCTGGTATGGTAGGAAGATCGTATTAGGAAAGGCTGAGGCACTTGGGGTTGTTTTCATTATAGAAAAGAAGGTTTAGGGGTGACTTGATAGAGATGTACAAGATGATTAGGGGTTTAGATAGGGTTGACCGTGAGAACCTTTTTCCACGTATGGAGTCAGCTATTACGAGGGGGCATAGCTTTAAATTAAGGGGTGGTAGGTATAGGACAGATGTTAGGGGTAGGTTCTTTACTCAGCAAGTCGTGAGTTCATGGAATGCCCTGCCAGTAGCAGTGGTGGACTCTCCCTCTTTATGGGCATTTAAGCGGGCATTGGATAGGCATATGGAGGATAGTGGGCTAGTGTAGGTTAGGTGGACTTGGATCGGCGCAACATCGAGGGCCACAGGGCCTGTACTGCGCTGTATTCTTCTATGTTCTATAATAAGTGTCTGGCTCAAATTACAGTAGAGAACCAAGCTAAACGTAAAATTGAGAAAGGAACAAGACACAAGAGCAGCAAACGAAGTGAATGAGAGATTTGTTGGTAACAGAAAAAGGAACCCAAGCATGCCTTATAAATGTCTGAAGAGAAAAGGGTTATCAAAGAAGAGGTTGGATCAGTTAGGAATGAAAAATCATCTTGGCAAGGCCAAAGTGCTTTGCTTAGTTATGAAATAAATGATCCTTATGTGATTTCATTATAGAAGAAGTATTTGCAAATATGACAAGAAATAAGAGCAATTGGTTCAGTTAGAAATGAAGAGTTGCTTCCAGATTTGTCATTGCTCAAAGTCAAATGAATTATATTCTTTACAGTTTAAGAAAAAATAAAGATGGGAGAAGTGTCATCAATGACTACAATCTCTAATTTTTCATAGATACAGGTAGTTCTTCAATAACGTGATGATTGTGTTCTTGTGCAACCCTGCATTATTTAAAAATTGCTCTTTAGAAACATTGCTTAAAGTGTTGATGATGTAATCGCATTACAGCCAATACGCGTTTTAAAGTTTGCACTTCAGAAAGTGTCCCAATTTGTCAATCATGTTACAGCGAATTTGCATTAACGAAACAAGTTTTATAGCAGAACAACCCGTATATGAACAGTGTCCAGGGATTGGAAGAATTCAAGGCGGCACGGTGACACAGTGAATAGCACTGCTGCCTCACAGCATCAGAGACCCGGGTTCAATTCCCACCTCAGCCGACTGTCTCTGTGGAGTTTGCACATTCTCCCCATGTCTGCGTGGGTTTCCTCCGGGTGCTCCGGTTTCTTCCCACAGTCCAAAAGTGTACAGGTTAGGTGAATTGGCCATGCTAAATTACCCGTAGTATTAGGTGAAGGCGTAAATGGGTCTGGGTGGGTTGCTCTTTGGAGGGTCGGTGTGAGCTTGTTGGGCTGAAGGGCCTGTTTCCACACTATAAGTAATCTAATCTAAATATTACACTCTTGTTCAAAAAAAGTAGAGAGGAATAAACTTAGGGATAGCAGCGAATCTTTGAGACAATCATGCCGAGATAATTGGTGCACAGAGAAGAATGTGTTAAAGCTCACTTAAATTTGTTAGAGCAAATTACGCTTTGATGAATTTAAATTTAACTGCTTTGAAGTAACTGTTTCGATGGAAATAGTGCAGTTGATGTTATTTGTGTAGACTTTGAAAAGGCATTTGGTCAAATATTACAACAGACTTCACTGCACAATTAAAACATGAAGGGTAAAGAGGCAAAGGGAGCTTGGATATGAAATTGGCTGAGAGACAGTATTGATGCACGGTTGCTTTGTAGTCTGAATGGAAGTGTATGGTGGTAGCTCTGAGGGTGAGACATAATGTGATGTTGGGGACAAAGCAGTTTTGCAAACTTCAGAAAAATGGAGACTAGTGAAATAAACAGACATGTGACATTTAACACAGAGATGATTGCATATTGGTAATGTCACTGGACTAATAATCAGAATTTCCTGATGAAGGGCTCTTGCTTGAAACATCAATTTTCCTGCTCCTCGGGTGCTGTCTGACTTGCTGTGCTTTTTCAGCACTACACTCTCGACTCTGATCTCCAGCTCCTGCAGTCCTCACTTTTTCCTAGTAATCAGAACTTTAGTTAATCTTCTGGGAACATGGGTTTGAATCCTAACATGGCAGGTGGTGAAAATTTGAATTCCATAACAAGTTAACCTAATGGCAATCATGTCACTATTATTTACTTGTCATTTAAAAAAATTACATCTGGTTCACAAATGTCATTAAGGGAAGGAAATCTACCATCCTTACCTGGTCTGGCCTACGTATGACTCCAGACCCACAGTTAGAAGGTTGATTTTGACCCAGTAACACCGAAACACACTCCCTGACACTAATACTCACATCAAATGGACTTTGGTGGTTCAAGAGGGCAGCTTATCCTTGGCAGTTCGGGATGGGAAATAAATGCTGGCCTCGCCAGAAAACCCCGCGTTCCCAGAATGATGGAAAGAAAGAAAAAAGTTTGTCTTTTCACTAGTGTTGCCGTGCGTTGTTTATAAAGAATAGAACATTGTTGAATGATTGGATTTATTTTAGAAGTTTGATCCACAGTATTCTATCTTGACATTAAAGTCCACAAATGTAGAATCAGCAGTGGTCTTTTGTAAGTTAAAATATGAATTAAAGTGCAGTTATTATGGACAGATTTGCCCATTGCACACAGAGAGTGAGTTCCTGTATAACAGGTAAATAACCAGGCACTATTTCATTCGCTGCACTTAGAATGTGTCTTGGCTAAAGAAAAGTAGATGGTCAGGGAAAATTCCTACTTTAAAAGGATAACCCTTTGGCAATTGTTTAGAACAAACTTTCAGAACTTGAAATAAAATTTTGAAGAATTAAACTTCATACACCCTTTTGTTACTTGCAGAATTCTCTTGTGTAAAATTTTAAAGTATGTGTTTCCATTTGTTTCCCACTCCCTCTCTTTCTCTCTGCCCCCACCACAGAGATTTTGCTGCAGGAATTTGCAACAAGATTGGTGAAATGATTGAAGGTAAGACTTCAGAAAATCATGATATTTCAGGGATGTTATTGACTGTCCAAACTATCCATTACTTTGAAGCCATAGTTGGTTGTAAGGTTTGTATTTTCATTTACTGCATTGGTCATGCAGTCGCTTAATTTCCATAGAGATTTTTTAAAAATTGAATTCTCAGTGGCCAACTTAAAGGTGTGTCTCACCTCATTATCAAAGTTATCATCAAAGGTCCTGTCCCTTCATCTTCCAAGAATTCCTGAATATTGTCCATCAAATAGACTTACTCCAGTGATTGCTTCTATGGCTTTGTTTGGCTAAATCATCAGCAACCTTAAACACCTGCAGGTTCCGTTTCTTCACCCAAAGAATATACTTTCAAGTGTGTGACATCTGGGTGGCTTGCAGTGAACAACTTTTTATCTCTTTCAACAACTGCTACTTCCCCATCTCTTCCTGTCCTTGTCTCCAGGGTATTTTATTAAACTCTGACTGCCTGGGAATCTGTAAGTCTGCACAAGGCAAAACAGCGGACTCTATTTGTGTTTGGATGTGAAATAGGGCACTTGTCTCAGTAAGCCTTACTCCAAGGCAGCTCTCACTAGCACTAATAGCGAACATAAGAAATAGGATCACCAGTAGGCCATTTGGCTGCTCAAACCTGCCCTATCATTCACTAAAGTCATGGCTGATACACCCCAGTTCTGTACTTGTTTTTTATGCCAGCTACTCATGCCCACCACTCCCAGATATTTTGTAAATCTGACTCCTACTTAAACAATTAGACTCCACAAGTTTCTGGGTTAGAATCTTCCAGATGTTTTCACCCTTCTTGGAGAAGAAATGTTTCCACATTTAAATTTTAATTCAGTGCCTCCTTATTCTGTAACTATGTCCCCTTGTATGATAGTACCCCATTCGTGGAAATATCTCTGTTAAGCCTATTAGGAATCTTTCAATAAGATTACCCCTCATTCTTTGAAATCCTTATGAACAAGGGCCTAAGTTGTTGAGCTGTTCTTGATAATACAACATCTTCAAACCAGGAGTCAACCTTGTGAATTTTTTTTTGACTCATGGGACTGAGATATCACAGCAATTACAGAAACATGCCTCACGGATGAACAGGACTGGCAGCTTAATGTTCCAGGATACAAATGTTACAGGAAGGGCAGAAAGAGAGGAGGGGGAGTGGCATTTTTGATAAGGGATAGCATTACATCTGTGCTGTGGGATGATATTCTGCCCTTCCTGTAACATTTGTATCCTGGAACATTGCTGTTTCTTTGTGCCCTCATCACAACATATCCTCTCACCTGTTTTTCTATCGGCAAATTTGGATACGTTATACATTGCCCCCTCCTCCATATCATTAAATGAATAATAACTAATTGAGGCTCGAGGACTAATCCTTGTGGCACTCCACTAGTTACGTGTTTGCAACCTGAAAAAGACCCATTAATCCCAACTTGTCTTCTGTGTATTAATCAATTTTCAGTCAATGTTATTATATGATCCACAACAACATGAGCTATTTCATTCAGTAACTTTTTACACTGTACCTTATTGAATGCCTTCTGGAAATCCAAATACCCTACATTTACTGGAGTTCCGGAATATTTCAACTAACACCTTCTCTGTCTCTGCCGCCACTTCCTTTAATACCCTTGAAGACTGGGCATCAAGTCATCAAAGTAAAGTTATTTGCTGTTGCCCTGTTCTCTATTATCAATTTGCCAGTTATATCCTCCAAGGGTCCCATATTCACATTATATATTTGTAAGAGTTCTTGCTGTTTGTTTTTCTATTTCTTTCCAATTTACTTTCAATGAATTTTCTCCCCTTTTATTCGTCAACATGTGTGTCAAGCTTGAATCACAGAGCCATACTGATGCATACTACACCAGCAAAGACAGGGTCTCTGCCACCACTGCTGCATTCCTGAACTTGCTAACTTTATATAATTTATGCACAAGAAACTCCACATTCTTCTGTGCTGCGTTTTTCTGCAGCCATTCTCCATTTAAATAATATTCAGCTCCTTTATTTTTCCTCACATTTTCCACATTATATTTCATCTGCCAAGGTTTTTGTCCACTAATCATGAATATATCACTCTGCGGTTATCTTCTTCGGTTGCCTTTCCACCTATTATTGTCTTCTCCACACTTTTCTGTAGTATGTTCCCTTACCTCATACAAATCGATATATATTGTAAAGAATTGTTGCCCCAGCACTGATTCCTGTGGCACTCCACTAGTTTGAGGATGTTACCTGAAAAATCTTCCTTTCTCCCAATTCCTGGTCAGCAATCCTTTATCCGTGCATGGTCATGAGAGGTAGGCAGGAAAGCAGGATTAAGACCACAACTGGGTCAGCCATTTTTTTTTGAATGGCAGAACAGGTTCAAAGAGTTGAATGGCTTTTAAAATTCTTGTTCAAAATCTCGTGCCATTTCTTTGTTTCTCATTATTACCTCCTCTAAGGAATCAACATTTTCTTTAGCTTTTCTCACCCTTTTTATACACTTGATTAACAGAGCCACTCCAGCTTTCATCCCAAGATATTATATACCTTTTTGTATTCAGATTCTCGCCACAGTCATGTTGCAACCATGTCTCTTGAATGACTATCATACTATACGAATATTTCTTCTTGTGCTATCAGTGTATCCATTGGTCACAAATGATGCATGCATTTGGATAAATGTACTTTATTTTGTCATTTTACAATTTTTCCATACTTTGTTCTCTGTTTGCTGATGGACTCTTATGGTTAGACTGTGTTCTTTTCTACACTATTTATCATTACTCCCATTGCTACTGCTTTGTTCTTTCTTCTTAACTTACTTATTCTTCCCTTATTATTCTTCCCTCCACTATTTAGTTTGATGCTATCTTACAGCGAGTAGTTTTATAATTCACTGTTACCCTGGTTCAGGTGAATACTGTCCCAACAGTGCAGCTGGCGGCTTCCCTACACTAGTATCAGTTCCCTATGAATCAGAATCCATTTCTCCCACACTACTTACCCATTGCCAATTTGCTTGTGGCTCAGGTGCTAATCTATTATTACCATCTTTTGTGGTTTTGCTTCTCAAGTTAATGCCCTAGCTACTCATATTCCTTACGGCAGTGCCTTTATTTTTTAGCCCAGCTACGTTCATTGTACCCATATGAACCATGATAATTAGGTCCTTCTCCACCCACTTCCAAGTTCCTCTACAGCTGTGGAGAGATGCACTTAATTGTTGCAGGCAGTGCAGCCTTTGCTACTCTTGCTCTTGGCTGAAGAGAATGGTATTCATTGCCCTAACTTTCCAGTCCTCTACTGTAAACTAATTTCCTTTTAATCCACTCACTTTGAGTGGCTCTCTGCATCGTGGTTTGCTCATCCTCCCTGCAGACTCTGCTCTCATCCACCTAATTTACAAGAACCTTAAACCCTGCTTGGCAGATTTAAGGACTGAGATTTCTGCACTGCTATCTCTAGATCTCCATATTTGCCTCAGTCATAATTTCACTCTCATCCTTCACCATGAGTCAAATATGAAGTATTAAGTACAGGGGCGTGACTGGTTCCTGCAACAAAATGTCATGGTAGTTTTTCTTCTAATGATTGTAGTTTCCAAAGTCTGGACTCTGGCTGTAGAAAGAGCAGCACTTCCTTCTTCCTTTGTACTCATCCCATCTGCACCGAGTTAATATCCATATTTCATAACTCTTTGTGCCTGCAACACTCTATAAAAGCAGATGACTAGCACCCAACTGCTAATTCTCCTCCCTCCGATAGCAATGAACAGCTATTCACTTCCAGTTGATGGACAATAATTGCTGCTGCCGTTTCTGTGAACTCGGCTCATTAACGAGTTTGCAGTTTTGAAGTTTTAACTCAGAGTCTTGACTGTTTATCGAAATTATGGCTTGATGGAAAACTTGACAGAGATTCTCATCTCTGCCAGATTTTAACATTAGAGCTCAAATGAAAAAAATGCAAGCGTAGAAGATGTGAATCTCCACTGCACATATTCAGGAGGTGTTGTTGCTATGCCTAGGTTACATAATAGTACAGACAGACCTAGGACAGGATTAGTCAAATCTCATGAAAGACGTTTTGGCTGCTAATGGGGCCTACTGAAACCAAGCAGGGATCTAAGATGGACTTTGTAATACTGTTTGGGAGACTACGATAAAACACAATGTTTTTGTGGAACTGTAATGGTCCCAATGATCATAATCTAGTGTATCCTGCTATCTACAATTGAGATGCCTTTCATTTAACCAGCCTGCCTGGGGCATCAAATCAATAGCTCATTAAATACTCCCTCAAAGCTAGATTCCTGGTATTGGAGCAGTCTGTATTAATTTGATGCTTGGATAGGTTACTTGCAAGACTTGACTATATAAAGAACATACCCTGATTTTGAATAACCCTGATAATATTTAGCTATGTAAAAGTCATTGGACACTGGCAATACTAAGTGTGGAGAGGAAGAAGTTCCAGTTTATGCAAGGAAGCTAAATACTGGAATGGAAAATTCAAGATGTTACATATCCAAACACTTAGAATCATAGAATCCCTAGTATGGAAACAGGCCATTTGGCCCAACAAGTTCACAGCGACCCTCTGAAGAGCAACCCACCCAGACCCACTCCCCTACCCTATTACTCTACATTTATTCCTGCTAATGCACCTGACCCACACATCCCAGAACATTATGGGCAATTTAGCATGGCCAGTTCACCTAGTTTGCACATTGTTGGATTGGGGGAGGAAACCTGGAGGAATCCAGCGCAGGCAAGGGGAGAATGTGGATTACTTAGATTTCACAGACCTCAAAAAATATTGCCATAGAACAGTTTCTTGGATTCTGCTTCTTGGATTCTGTTTCAAGACAGTAGTTTTCCGTGGCATCCAGTGCTTCAAAAGTCGCCATCTTTTTGGTCACAGCACATTTTAGAATACAGCACCTATGACATTATATGCACTTTAGTGGTCGTCTCAATGGATCTCAAACAAATATGAGTTAATATTCTTGGTGGATATTATTCTTTGGGTTTTCCAATCATAAAAACTTACAGTCTAATCTTTTTCACTATCTGATTGTCCCAAGGAAAGTTTAAAGTTCAGTTGAAGGAGGTATGTGGTACAGGCTCAATTAGGCATCCATGATTATTGCAAACTGATGCAGCTCTGTAAATATATGATTTAAAAATAAAAGCAAACATGCCTTGGAATAGGCCATTTCCATAAAACAAGTGGCGAAGAGAATTTTGACATCAGCAAAATCATACGAATCTGAGCATTCATCTCTTTTCAAATCCCTCATGATTTTGGATCTTCTGATCTCCTTTGAGTCTTCTCTTTAAGGAGAAGAATTGTAACTTCTCCAATCTTTCTACATAACTGAAGTTCCTCATCTTTGTAACTGTTATTGTGAATCTTTTATGTTCTCTCTCATACGTTTATGTCTTTCCGTAAGTGTGGTGCTCAGAACTGGATATAATGCTCCAGTTGACTTTGACACTGTGTTCTGTTCAAGTTTAACATGCTTCCTTGCTTTTGTATTCTATGTTCCTATTCATAAAGGGTATAAGTACTTCACAATTTTTGCCCGTATCTGTAACTACCTTATCAGTTTGATTCTCTAAATCTTTCCCACTATTTAGTGGCCTGGAGAATACACCAAGCAATGCAATTGCACTGTTTCTTTCTTAGGTCTAATCACACAGATTCTATTCTTCTCCCCTCATAGACATCTCTTTCCAATGCTACAGTGTTCATCTTAAGGAACACTGACCACAATTCGTTTAATCCCTCCCCTGTAGTCCTAGCAAAGCAAAGAAATTAGTCCTAGCTTTGTTTAGGTGCAGCCAGGCCTGTTAGTATCGGTCCCATCTCCCCCACAGTTGGACCCAGGGTCTCAGGAATCTAAAATCCTCCCTCCTACGCATCCACTTTATCCACTTCTATATTCAATCAAGTTGTTTGGAAGTAGCCCAGAGATGACTACTTTTGAGGGCTTACTTGCTCATTTATTATCTAACCTCCTGAATGCAGGACTTCTGCATTCCTTTTTCTGCCGATGTATCATTTTTTTTGGGCACTTTGGGCTATTATATCCTGTCAAATTAAATTGTAGATATTTGTCGTGGTGGATGTTTGCCATTTGATAAATGAAGGCCCCATTTAACTATGTTTTCATGACAACAGAGTTGTCAAGAAAAATCTCTCAAGGTGAAAAGTTGATAGGGATGAACCAATGACAATGAAGCTTTGTGAGTGCTATGCAAAAATACTTTTCTCATCTAAAATTTAACTCCAGTTAGCATCTACACCTTCAAGTCTGATTTCCATGCGTGTGCCCTTTGCATGTTTGACTTAGATGTTTTAAGTATAATATGCTCAACCCTCCCTCTACTGTGTTTGTCCAAAATATATTGTTGTTACGTGTTGAAAGCAAGAAAATATAGCTTTCCCTTAATAACTTAGAACTTTCCTTTCTAGGATTAGCTACACCTGTGGATCTGAAGTTGAAATTGATCCCCATTCTGCAGCATATGCATCATGATGCTACCCTCGCTTCCAGCACTCGAGTTCTTCTGCAGAAATTGGTTGCATTGTACCCTTCCACCAAGATGGTAATAGTTACACTTCATACTTGTACGCAACTAGCTGCATCTTCACTGGTTGATATTCCAAAGCAGGTAAGGGTTATCTTTCAAAGTCTACCTAGTCTTTAGAAAACTACCAGTTCACTCCCCTTAAATATTTGTGTATTTAATTAATTTAATCAATCTAACTCTTTATTCTCAGCATGGTTAGTGGGCGGCACGGTGGCACAGTGGTTAGCACTGCTGCCTCACAGCGCCAGAGACCCGGGTTCAATTCCCGCCTCAGGCGACTGACTGTGGAGTTTGCACGTGTCTGCGTGGGTTTCCTCCGGGTGCTCCGGTTTCCTCCCACAATCCAAAAATGTGCAGGTTAGGTGAATTGACCATGCTAAATTGTCCGTAGTGTTAGGTGAAGGGGTAAGTGTAGGAGTATGGGTCTGGGTGGTATACGCTTCGGCGGGTCGGTGTGGACTTGTTGGGCCGAAGGGCCTGTTTCCACACTGTAAGTAATCTAATCTAATCTAATCTAATTGTGGGAAATCCTAGGCAAGTAATTTGAGTCAAAATTAATTTAGAGGTGCCGGCGTTGGACTGGGGTGTACAAAGTTAAAAATCTCGCAACACCAAGTTATAGTCCAACAGGTTTATTTGGAAGCACTAGCTTTCAGAGCATTGCTCCTTCATCAGATCAAAATTGTCATTGTCCACTGGGACTGCAGGAGGATTACATGATCCTTAATATAAAAGATAGCAGCTTTTCTTGTTTTATTCTTTGTTTCCTTTGAGATATAACTTTGTTAGGACTTTTTTGCCAATGCCACATAAACTATTCAGTATAAACTGCAAAAAATTGTGGGTTTATAGTGTTCATTGTGGTGAATGCCAAATCTGATTAGCGACAGCAGGCTCTTTATTTCTGGTAGTTATTGAAAGATTGCTATGGAAGTGGAAGTGGCAGAAGAAAAGCTTTGCAAAACTATTTGAGAAATCTAATTAAGGACCACTTCCCAATCTCTATTCTAGTTCTTCCAAAGATTGAAGCAAGTAGTTTGGAAGTCAGAGCAGTTTGAAAAATGATTTGGTGATCAGAGTTTTAATTTGAAAGACAATTCTACTAGAACCCAAACAAACTTCAAGTGGTTTGGTGATTTTATGAGCAATATAAAACAGTTGTCAAAATGAGTGTATTTAAACTTTCTTTATAATTGATTTTGATAGACAATTACTTTAAAACAAAGTATTTATTGTGGTTGAAACTTCAGTACATTGTAGGCTGTGACTAATTTGGTCTGTTTTCTCTATTGTTTTACTCTGTGTTGAACAGATTCAGCTTTTGCTGCAATATTTGAAGGAAGACCCCAGAAAAGCTGTGAAGAGACTCTCTTTTCAAGATCTGAAATTGTTGGCTCATAAAACACCACACATGTGGAGCAGAGATAACATTCAGGTATTTTCAGATTAAATCCAGGCATGAATACTGAGAAATGGTTAAGTGAATTAACTTGGCATGAGGCTCAAGAAAGTGCCACGATTACAATTAATTGTTCTAAATATGCACTGTTTCACTTCTTGACCAGTTAGTCTTTTTTGTAGACATTCATAAAATTATCTGCTGGCTTGGTTTGGAAAAGTGTGCACTTCCGCAAATAATGCTATCAATGTGAAAACTCTTTACATTGTCGTACGTTTCCTTTGATCTGGATTTTAAATGGTTTTCTATTGCGAGCTTATTGATAAAGCTTTCTATATTTGTGTCTAAATCATTAATATACATTAATATAGAACAAAGAAAAATATAGCACAGGCCCTGCGTCTCTTCAAGCCTGCCTGATTGCCAACATAATGGGTTGGCTGACTGTTGGTAGTCACATGGCACAAAAGAAAACCATTTGGCCTTTTGTGCCCATGTCAATTATTGTGAAAGCTACTGTTGAATCCACCTCTTTGGTTAGTGTATTTCAGATCAAAATTCAATGTAAAATTACTTCTCTCCTCACTTCCACATCATTGATGACAGAGCTTATCAACTGAATTTTTTTGAACTCCTTATTCAATGCCTCCACATCTCTTCAACCTTTAAAACCTTCAAACACCATAATTTTGATGAAGTGTTTGGCTACCCATTTTAATACAAACTTCTCTGGCTGAATGTTTGTTTTCCTACAGCTATTTCTAAAGAGCTTTGGGCTTTTCTCTCATGTGAAAATCATGTAATAAATGCAGATTACTGTCATATGTAACATTTGCAGATTGTGCTTCCAAGCGTCTGTTTGCTTTGGTACCTGATAGATTAGAAATTGAATTAGATTTTATTGTGATGTGTATTGAAGTACAGGGATACAGGAATACAGTGAAAAGTGTACAATGTTGCCATTCCCAGTACCATCTTAGGTACGAAGGTACCTAGGTACAAAATCTTAGGTACAAAGTAGAAAAATAAGGAAATAAATTTAAAAGTTCTGCATTTAAGATTAGTACCAGTGATACATTGCCAGAAGTGTTTTCAGTTGGGATTGTTCAATGTGTATATTGATTTATAGTTAGTCATTTGCTTTATTAACCATTACCCTTTATGAGAATAGCAAGCTCATCAAATTTAATGGGTTATCACATTTAATCCAAACCTTACAAAGTGTCAAATTTGTCGTTTTATCAATATAACATCTATCTTTTTATGAAATGACTTGTCTTTGATTCCTGTTCCTTAATGACATTGTGATAACTTTTTCTCTTTTTTATCAAGTCACTGTGTGAATGTGCCCTTCAGAGCCCTTATGACAACTTGAAATTGGGTACGCTTTCTGTTTTGTCCACATTGTCTGGAACTATTGCTATGAATCAGTACTATTACAATTCGCAAGGTAAGGCTAACTTCTTAGCACCAGTGATTTCAATCAGATATATGAAATTGAACTTTGCTCTGCAGTTCTCTGAAAAGATTGTTTCTAAAGCTGGAAGTATTTGCTTTTAATGCAGACTGGATTGGTCAGATTGAGAATTAACTGATATAAAGGCACCCAATTCATTTGAGTTACATGGGCTTAAATGATTGACAGTTGGGCTGTTTCAGATAGCCAGTTGGTGAAGGCTAGAACGTGTGTATAATCTTTTGTTTTTATTTAGAGATGCACCATGAGCATGTGCCTCAACACATTGATTAAAAATATTTTTAATTCAGACATTTTATGAGACACCTCTGGAGCAGATGGACCTTCTGGCCCCAGTAAGGCTTCTACCACTGTGCCATAAGAGCCCTCTGCATCTCAATTAGACTGCTGTCTATCAAAGCACAAGTGAATCCCCATTAAATGCTACCACTTGAATGCAATCCAGTACTCAACTAACATATACTTAACAGTGGGGATGCTACAGTCTGTCTAAATGATCTTGAAGTGGGAGCAGGAGAATCAGCATGTTTCATCCTCCATATAGATATTTTATGACATTGTGGAAACAGTATTTAACAATGGAAGCATCCAGCCAGTATGTCAGCCATCATTATCTCAGCTCATACACAAAAGGTGGGGGCTTTTGGCAGAGCTCCTGGAGGTTAACTGCCTGCTGTGCAACTTCTACTTCAGGACCAATTATGGTGCAAGAGGGAAAATAAAGAAAAAAAAAGGCGTTATGCTTTTCACAACCTCAGGATGTCCCAAAGTGCTATATCACCAAATATAAAATTTGGAGTGTAGTCACTGTTATAAAATAGTCAATCTGGCAATTTATTTAGCAAGGTCATTCTCCAGCCCTTCACAGTTTTGAAGAATAGTTATTCTGGTCTGAAAAGGTTAACTGTTTCTCTGTCTCCACCAATGCTACCAAACTTATTGAGTTTTCTGGAATTTTCCATTTTATTTCAATAACAAGATAGTTTGTTATAATGATATTGATTGAAGGAGAAATGTTGGCCAGGACAGTAACTCCCCAGCCCATCAACCAAGTGCTGCGGGCTCTTTTAAATCCACCTGGGCCATAGTTTAACATTTTCCCCAAAATATAACCAATTCAAAACCATAACACTCCCTCAACTATACTGGAGTGATATTCTGTGAAAATATTTGAGTAAGAAATTAGACATTTGAATGAATAGTATTTCTTTGCTGACTTTTTGTTTTCATCAACCTGTTTGGAGATTTTATGACACACCTCTGAAGCAGGTGGGACTTGAGCCCAGGCTTCCTCGCTCAGACGTAGGGACGCTCTCACTCCACCACAAGAGCCCCTCCATTTTCTTGCCTGACAGTGTTTTAAAGTTATTATCATTTGTCAAGAGTTAGTGAACCATGTTCTTCAAAATGAGAGGTCCTAAGTTCTCAACTGAAAAGATTGCACTTGCATTTGCAGTCCTTTTGTTCCTTCCATCAGAAATTTCACAAATATAGGACCTCATTTGTTTAGTAGCTTACAGCTCTCATTTCCAAAAAATTGAATAGGTATGTAGCTGTACGTTAAGATATCACTAAAATTGGTAATAAAGTGCGTTAATTTGTTTCTCTCAGCTACGCTGTCGCGAATTTGTTTCTGCTCTGCACATGGCGAAAATCGAGTCCAGGATTAAACAAGAAGTGCCTAACCTTATTTTGAAGTAAATAACTGATTGGACTTGCTGATTTGTATGCTGGATGATTGAAATATGAATGCAGCTGATCTATTTGCATTTCTTCTCCTTTAAAAGGAAACACTACTGCTCCTGTGCATCCTGATGACCTGATAAAACTTGTGCAAGAGTGTTGTTACCATAGCAACTGTGCACTTGCAGCCCACAGTGTTACTGTTCTGACAAATATAGCTTCCTGCTTGGAGAAAGGTAATCTTGGAAAAACAAATGTTGGGTTCCAGTTTTCTAGGTTGATTGCAATGATTTGGAAGGTCTTCAATGTAGGAGAAAATAAAATCAATATGCCTATCCTCCATTCATGAAGTTAGTAATTGAACAGGTTCAGAAAGTCATTCAGGATTCTAAATTAGAGTCAAATTCGTTGATCTAGTTCTTTACTTATAAGTCCTATTGATTATATAATACTATTTATAATGGCATTTACAGCCAGTAGTTGACGAATCGTAGAAGTACAGCTTATGTCTGTTAAGAGATCAGGAGTAAGGAAACAATTATAGTCAATACTAGTGGGATAAGTAAGATCATAGAATCCCTATGGTGTAGAAGCAGGCCATTCAGCCCATCGAATCCATAACCAAACCTCCAAAGAGCAGCCCAACCATACCCACCTGCCGACCATTCCTGTAACCGTGCATTTCCCATGGCTAATCCACTTGCCTTGCACCTTCCTGGATACTGTGGATAATTTAGCATGGCCAATCCACCTAATGTATCAATCTTTGGACTTTGGGAGTAAACCTGTCCAATGTGGGAGAATGTGCAAACTCCACAAAGCGAGTTGCCCAAGGTTGGAATTGAATCCAGGTTCCGGGTGCCGTGAAGCAGCAGTGCTAATTACTGACCCACAGTGCCGCTCCTTATTATTCTGTAAATTCTGTGCTAAATATTCTGTGTTAAATATTCTGTTAATTGTGCAGATCTAGTGTTAAATTAATAATAAAAACAATACACCTTTCCGTGTTTGCAATAACAGCTGAAATATCATGTCTGAAGAATAACAAATGGTGTTTTATTTTGCTCAGCATTTTAATATGCTTTTATAGCTTCCCTTAAAATTTTGTTTGACCAAATAGACTAAATGACAAACATTATGGGCAGATGCAGCCCTAACAACCATATATTTATATAACTCATCATGAAGCTTATTTAAATTTCTAGCTCCATGAGTCATTGGCACTCAGAAGACTATAAATAAATGTGAACCAACATTCAGCTTCATCTCAAGGTGTCAATAATAGGACTATGCTTTAAAGATCCTTCTCTAACTTGATTTTAAATGTGTTATTTTGTTATTAGTCAATCTGATTAAAAGTAGACACTTGAAGAAAATGATTAAATTAAATTGTTTTAAAATGTAAGTTTGTCCAGAATTATATTTATATTTTTATGTAATAATCTTCTTATGGTATTTTTAATTTGTTTGAAATATTCCAATCAAAATCCGTAGTGTTGTCAGATGAGCATGCACTTGCCTGTTAACATTATGGATTTTAATTCCTTCAGTAAAATATGTTCAAATCAATTTTTTATTTAAAGGAGGAATGGATGAAAGGATATGAATGAACAAAGGGTAGAATTGGGTGTAAATCTGAATTGGCGATAATAAAAAAATCCCAGACTGAAGCATGCAAAGACACTTGGATTGAAGGCCGTGGTGACAGCACTATCAAAATGAGCAAAAGACACTATAATCACATTTGAGACTGAGAGGAATGGGATCTGGGACTTGTTTTTGTGATGACTTCTGAAAGGTTATAATTTGTCTTATCTTGACACCAATCATGTAATACTTTTGAGGTCTTTGTGTGCAAATTGATAGGGTCTCAGATGCTTTGTCAGCTGCCTTGAATGGTTATTCCACTATCAGGGATAGTATTGAACTTGAGTATATTCAGGAATTGTGTGTAGTGAGGGATGAGTAGAACTGGTAATTGGAGAAAAGGAAAGGTGGAATAGAAGAGCTTATAGATAGCTTTTATTTTTTCTGAACTCTGTTTCATGCTGTTAGAATTTTTTTTGTCTAGCAGTTTGGGTATAGAATTGTTGAGGCACTAACTTTGGCAAGCATGCAAATTTGATTTCAGGGGTAGTTTTAAGATTTTTTAAGGTTTGCCCAGAATGACTAATGGATAACGATATCGAAATAGGCAATCATACTTCAGAAAAGAACAATGCACACTTTAATCCTCATGAGTAAAATGGAAGAAAATTGATCAGTAGCTTGGTGGACACCAGAAGTATTCATATAGACTTCTGTTGTCTTTTGATGTTTTGGAGACAACCAAACTCGAACAAATAAGCAAGCATGATGTCACGACTCAAGAAATAAAATAATTAAAGATTGCACTTCTGTTTGTTGCATAATTGACAGTATTGTTAATTGTATTTGGCAAGAATTGACTATTACAATACATATGGGGATTGGAGTTTTGTGAGTTTGACCTTGAATTTTTTTAATCTCTGGGACCTTGATTTTTTTATCTCTCTTTTATGATAACAAAATAACTACTCAGTGTGTAGCATTAGCATAACAGCCAAAGATGCATCACAGAGGTAATATTTTCATGTATCATTTAATTTCCTTCCTTTAAATACGGTATGGGGGATGCAAAAACCTCATGTATTCATCCAGTTTCTGAATTGGGAGATGAAACTGGAAGACTACATGAAGATTTGTGATCATTAGTGACTTTAAAATGAAAACTAATCAATAGGAAGCAACAACCTGTTTTAAATGATAACCAAATGTGTTGCTATCTGGATTGCATATATCAACTGATAACTTCTATTCTGATCACCAATAGTCCAATGTTGCATGTTATAGCTATTTCTTGTTCTTGTTCATTTTTGCTGAAACTATAAACTATAAAGTTATGTTTTGTTGCACAGTGCACACCTTTATTCATGCGTAAAGAAAAAATTCTGGTAGTTTTTGTTTTTCCACAAAACATTATTCAAATACTGAAGTTGTGCGTTACACATTTGGTTGAGAAAATTGGTCACAAAAGCATGTAAATCTCAATTTGTATTACAATTATTTTGAACATTAATAAATAAATTTTACTGACTGTGGTGGAAATTTCTGATCATTTCTGTTCTTCCACAACATTACATTTTATTGTTCCACCATCACCCATTGCAGTAAGCATGCTATTCTAACGTGCAAAATAAAGGATGAAGTTCGATCCTTTGTGCATCAGTTAACACTAACGATGACTTTGACTTGTCTAAGCAGAAATTTGCTGAGGTTAAGAACATCCATTCTTTTGCTTTTGTTAAAAGCCCAATTTCAACAAAAAGAAGTGAAATTGCAAGGCCACTATTAGCACTCAACCTTTGTAGTTCCCAACCTCCAACATTTTGCTGTTTGTTTACCACTTATCATTGGATGTAAAGTAATATCTAACTACCACCCCAGACATTTCATTTTAATCATTTTTGCTGCTTGCAGATTTTTTGTCTTTGGAACAGGATGCAGTATTTGCACTGGAGTCTCTCCTAGTTCTTTGCAGCCAGGAAAATGGTGTAGGAGCACAGAATGCTTTAAAGGTAAGGAATAAAATCTGCTTGTGAATGTGGAAGATGGCTTATATCCTGTTACCATGGAATGATTATATTTGCCATGCCTTAGGATGTTATTGCAGTCTTTGCTTTCAGTTTTGAATTTACAGCCAAAAAGACTGAAACCAATTTTATTTCTTATAATACGCCTTTTTTGAGATCAGTACTGTTTAAGATGTAAATTAGAGTACTACAGTATTACTGTTAATGGCAATGGCATTGATTAATGAACGCATAGTCCTTTTTCAGTCAGTTTACTGTGTATGATATCTTTCAATGGAGGATGGGCATCACTTTTCTCCTCGATAGAATATATCACTTGTGAATGTGACATTGTGTGCCTTGATTTTGGGGTGCTACAATTTTTGATTTTTATTTTTCAGGCAGAGTAGTTTTTGACCGTCTGCCGCAGGAAAATTCCTTACCTGTTTTATTTGAAGTGCAATTTCACTGATGTAGTTAAACTGCAGGGTCTGGAAGGAGAGTTGCTTCCTGTCGAACCCTGATTCAAGCCTGGGTCACTAACCACATTTTATGCCAGTTTCAATCACAGCTAAATCATTGCATAAGAAGAACACAATGAGTGGGAAGCATGTTCAAAATCAAAATGTTTAGTTTCCCCTGGCAAGTGTGTCAGTAATCAGAAGTCGTAGTTTTATCACAGATTATTTTGAAGTGGCATATGATGAGAATGCTTGTCTTGCAGAGGGTTGCTGAAATCTGCTGAAAGCACCAGCTGATCGAGTGGTAATATCACATTCAGTGGGAACTTTCAAATGGCAATTGAACATATACTTGAAGAGAAATAGAAACAGGAAATGCTCATAACACTCAGGTCTGGCAGTCTCTGAGTGAGAAACAGTTAATATTTAAGGTCTGTGCCTTCTCTGAAATCTAATAGTTTTGAACAATTGAGAATGGGAGGTTGGGAAGAAACCATAGTATAGGCTCTTTAATATGGTGGGGACACAGGAAAGATTAAATGATAAAATGTTTCATTGTGAAAGGACAAAGCAAGTTGTAACACAACATACAAATAATTCAGTATTAGGAGGCTGAGGTGGAAAGCTGAAAAGACTGCTTTCACCACCTTCCCAAAATACAAATAGCACCCACCTTAGTCAATCCATTTTTTTTTTCAGTCTGTTCTGCCCTATTGAGCTGATTTTGTTTTCTTATCTCAAGTTTTACTGATTTTCTTTTTCTCCCCTTATTCCAACATTGGCCTTTGACAATTTACTGACTCTTACTGTCTTCTTTTCACCATGGACTTCCAGTCCCTCTATCCCCAACAGAATTGTCTGACAGCTCTCCGCCTTTTTCTTGAGTGAAGAGACAATTCCCTATCTACCATTATCCTCCTCTGGCTGACTGAGCTTGTTCTTGGATTGTGTGACAACTGCTTTATCACCACTGATTTGCTCTAAATAAAAGATGTTCCTTTAGGCATTACGTGGATCCTAACTATGCCTACTTTTGTGGGATGTATAGTTAGTACCTTGTTCCAGTTCTGATCTGGTCTCGTTTCCCATCCCTTTTTCTGGTCCCCCACCACCTCCAGCATTTTTCACCATGCAAGCTTGGGCATTGCAACATTTGCCCCTTTACTTCTGACCTCCTTGTTGTCCAAGGTTTCTGATATTCATTCCGAGTGAAAGAGATTTATTACTTTTTCTTTAATTTAGCATGCCTTGTATTTGTTGTTCATGTTGTGGTCATTTTACATCAGGGACTGAGTAACTGTTTTCTGGAACTCTTCCATTCAGTCAGTAAGCTTGAGCTTCCAGTCAAATGTTATTTTAATTCATTTTAATTTCTTTTGTCTCCCACTTCCTAAAAACTAAAGGGGTGGCTATGGGCAACTGCGTGGTCTGACTTATGCCTGCCTCTTCATAGGATACGTGGAATAGTTCTGCATCCGCAGCTACACCAGCACCATCCCTTACCTTTTCCACCACTACATTGATGACTGTATCAGCACTGCTTTGTGCTCCCACACTTTCCACTTCAACTTTAAATTCACCTGGACCATCTCTGACACCTCTCTCCTCTTTTTGGATCTCTTCGTTTCTATATCTGGAAATTGACTGAGCACAACCTTAATTTCAAACCCACCAACTCCCACAGCAGTTCTGTCCTGAGAAGAGTCCTGACCTGAAATGTCTACTTTCCTGCTCCTCCGATGCTGCCTGATCTGTTGTGCTTTTCCAGCTCCACATTTTATCGATTTTAATTCTTCATGTTAGTCCCACTTTGACCTATTTGCTACAGTTTTATTTCACAAATTGAAGGTACAGTCCCTCACTTTTCAGTTGGGTGTGCTACAGCTTTCTGCGCTCAACATTGAATTGAACAATTGTAAATCATGATATCCACCCCATTTGCCTTATTTCATTTTTGTTCCTTTGTTTCTTCTCTACTTTACATTCAAATGGCAGTTATCATTTTTCAAAGGGATATACTTGCATTGGAGATGGTTCAGAGAAGTTCCACTGGAATGGGATGTAAGGAAAGGTTAGTCATATGATCAGTAGATTTGAGAAGCAGGAAATGATCCATGGAAGCGTAAAAAATACTTGAGGGCAGAATGGGGTGTGCTTGACAGTGGGGATGCTGCAATGATGCTTCTTCTGGGGTATCTAGAATTAAGGAGAAAAAAAGAGCTCTCCATCTGGAAAAGAAATGGAGAATTAACCTTGGGAATTTTGAATCCCAAGTGCAGACTGGATCTTTGAATATATTCCAACTTGCGTTAGATGGATTTTTGGTCTATAATAGTGGAGGGCTATTGTGGGGGGCAAGTGAGAAATTGGAATTGAAGCCAGTCATGTCATCCATGGTCGTCATGAATGGCACAGCAGGCTTGATTGGCGAAATGGCCTGCTCCTGCTTGTGTTTCATACATTCCATCATGCTCTGCACACCTCATTTGGACACTCTTTCTTGACATTCACATTTACCGCTCCCTTTAACATTCCACTTGGAAATGTTTACCAAGGAATAATCCCTGCTCCAGCGTCTTGCAGGTCTTCCCTTTTAGTTGTTCTCCCCACACTATACCTTCTAGTTACTGAAAACCTTTTTGGTGAAAAGTCACAGATCTGAAGAGATAGCTCTATTTCTGTGTCTACAGATGTTACTAGACCTTCTGAATATTTCCAGAATTTTCAGTTTTTTTTTCAAGATTAAAACATCCAGTGTCCAAAATTAAAAATCAGACAACACTAGGTTATAGTCCAACAGGTTTAATTGGAAGCACACTAGCTTTCGGAGCGTCACTCCTTCATCAGGTAGTTGTGGAGGACACAATTGTAAGACCACAGAATTTATAGCAAAAATTTACAGTGCGATGTAACTGAAATTATACATTGAAAAATACCTTGATTGTCTGTTGAGTCTTTCATCTGTTCGAATACCATGATAGTTTCACTTCTTGCATGTGTAAATCACAAAACTTTTTTTTTATAAAAGTTGCATTCTCAGGTTAACTGTAACAATTGGTGTTAGCTAGACAATATGTTGAAGGTGTTAGCCCCCTGTGTTCTCAGTCTATGCCATGAAGTTTAGATTGATTCTAATCTAAAAAGCCAGATAACAGAGTTTTACATGAATTCATGCAGTTTTTGAGCAAAGTACATTGTAACTCTGCAAGTACAAATTCACCCCACAAAATATATGTATGTGTGTGCATGTGGGTCTTTGTGTGTGTGTGTGTCTGTCTGTGTGTCTGTCTGTGTGTCTGTCTGTGTGTCTGTCTGTGTGTCTGTCTGTGTGTCTGTCTGTCTGGGCTGGGGTGTTGTTACACTGTCTCTCACATACACTTACAACTCCCCACTCCAGGCGCGCACACACACTCCCACACTCTCATATGCACCCCCTCACAGACTTAAGACACTCTACACTCACATACACACACACATACACTCTCTGTCACACTCACAACCCCCCAACCCAGAGAGACAGACAGTGATTTTTAACTTTGTACACTCCAGTCCAACACCGGCACTTCCAAAACATCCGGTGTATTTGCAATTGCAGTTATGGGGCTAAGGGTGAGATGTAGGATTACATTGGGCAACTCTTCCTATGAGCTGGTGCAGGACAGACTGGTCAAGTGACCTCTCTTCTGTGCTGAACAATTCCCTGATCAATAAAATGTGAATGAGAAATAACAATAACAGGACAGTAACATTAAAGAGAAGCAGTAAGAATTAAATTTAATAATAGAATGGAATGTACCATCAAACAGCGTTAGTAAGTGTTTCCGCTTTATGAACTATAAATATGAACCTCCCATCATCACCCATCCTTTACTGATTGTGATACAAACCTTTTTTGTAATTTTGCTGTCATGCATCCACTAATTACAGTGAAATGAGTCGACAACTTGCTCTCAGTCCCACAGCATGACTATCAGAGAGAATACAAAATCATCTTGGAAGGCACTCCTATTCTTCCTGTTGTCTTTCCAACTCTGTCTGACTGTACTTTCCATTGTAATTTAGATAAGACTGAGAGATTGGTGTGATGAATTTATAAACACCATTGTGCACCTCCCACTCGCAATTTTTGAAATATGATTAGGTTTTAACAATGTTGCAGAGCTTAAAAGATTATCATCACATTGAGATTTATTGTCATTAAGATTGTGAATTGCTCTGAATTTGAAAATAAATTACTTTATTTTACAGTATTTATGAAGTTCAACTGTACGCATGTGAACATCACACACTATCTGTATATACTAGTTTACCTAATGAATATAAAAATATAAATCACTTCGCATAACTCAGTATCTCCACTTAATTTTGCTCTGTTTTCTTGTGGTTCCTCCCTATTCTTTGTCTTTTTTTTCAGCCTATTCTCATTTGTTTTTATCTCTTTCTTCCCTACCCTATTTACTTTTCTTCTTTTAAACTCCTTCCCACTCTCCTTTCTATCCTCATTCTTATGAAACTCCGATAGAAACCTGAAGTCTAACCTAACATCTCAAGGACTAATTGTCACTGGATTGTAACTACCACTTTCTTTGAGGGAACAAAAGTATTTAATTGTAAATCAATGTCGTTGAGTTTACAAGTGAAATGCCTAGGAAGGAAAGAATGGAAAGGCCAGGACTGGTAGAGGTGGGCAAGTAAAATCTCAGAGGAGCCAGGTAAGGGAGAAAACAAACAGGAAGACTGTGACGAGGACTTAGGATCAAAAAAGTTGGAACCTTCCAGGATTGAGGAGGTGAATAGAGATATTCAGTCCGAGATGGAACATGAGGTCAGTGCTTACCTTGAGCTAGGACATACCATACAAGGAAAGAGTTGAAAACCAGCATGGAGACCAAGAGGTAATAGCAAAATACACCTCTCCCATAAAATCCCCAATTCAAGTAAAAATAGAGCAAAATCTGAGAATTATCAGTATTTACAGTTGTATAAACCCGGTAAATTTTGTGAAACAACTTTTTGTCAAGCGTGGTTTTTGAAACGTGTCATGTAAATGTTGACCCTCATTTAATGGTTGCATTGATAGATGGGCACAGTTTGTATTATGTTCAGATCTCTGCCTTATGCATGGTTTCCACTCAGTGAGCAGGCAGCAAAGCCTGGGAGTTGGTAGTTTCAATCTCGGGGTCTTCAGGGCACTGATAGCTAAATTGAAGGCTTGTGATGGGCAGGGTCCAGTTGGCTGGTCAAGAAAGGTAGTTCCAGATGGCAGCGACACCTTTTTGACATTAATATAACTGGTATATTCGTCATATCAGATTGGTCAGGTACAAGAGTGAAGCAACTATAAAGAAAGTTGGATAGGTTGCTTATATTAGAATATAGATCCATAGTTGGATAATTGGGCAGAAAGAGCTGGAAGTTGACCTAAAGGTCAATAATCAATAAGACCTTATAGTGTCTGTCAATGAAGCATCCTCAGTAAACGATTACTTAAAGCTCCATATTGTGAGGAGATTGGAATGGTGCATTACAGACAGAAGAACTCATTAGGACAATGGAGGTCTTGCTGAAATTAACAGCACTGTTTCAATTTGGATCTGTTTTCTGCACAGAAACAAAAGTGAAGTCCTACATCATTGGGGATCTGGAGTCAGAAGACTGGAAGGGCATCCTGGAAGTTGGAAGGGTGGGGTGGTGGTGATTAGAGCGATGTTGACAATCACAGTTTGCTATAGATGATCAGCTATTAAGATGGGAGGATGGTGGAATGAGAGACCTAATATTGTGGGATCAGTGGGCACTTTGTGATGCTGCATAAACAGACATATTTGTTAAATTTTGCACTTTGACATATTAACACTGTGGCAAATCATGAGGTTGTCAGGGATAATATTCAGGTTTTTACTGTGATTTGTTTTCTGATTATTGTGAAAAGTCTGGCATTTTACGATCTAATAGGCTCAGCACCTGTACTTCTTGTGCCTTCATTGGTACTTAATCCTCTGATGTCTTTTCCCCCTTTGTACAGACTGCATTTACTTGCATGGTAAAGTTGACACGTAGTCGCCCTCACCTGAGTCAGCCTGTGGTTGAATCTCTGCTGACCCAACTACATAATGCACAGGACACTGCTCGTATTCCAATGTGCCATAGCCTTGCAGCTATAGCAATGCAGTTGCCTGTCTTGGGCGAAGGAATACTAGGAGAACTGATGGAATTGTATAAAATGATTGGATCTTCATCAACAGACAAACAACAAGAACTTCTGGTAAAACAAATGTTCAGATTCATTTGATCAAAAAGTGTACATTTGATTAAAAGGAAAATATAAAATTGTACAGTGTTACTGATTTTGTATAAGAAACTAGTAAACTGGTTCCTTAGCTAGTGATGAATAGAATCAAGAAAGGATTCTCAGAGTTTCACGGCCTGGAAAAGAGGCCAGTCAGTCATTGCACCTATTTTAGCTGTCCGAAAGAACCTGTATGACTACTGACCAAGAACATTTTTATGAATCACATGAACAGCATCTTTTATATTTCTTTTTATTAATGCACTTATTTTTTTCCACCTATAATTGAAAACTATGATTTCCTAATGGGAGCATTTTCCCCATTTATGTAGAGGCTTACCTGCTAATGAGTATAGTTGACTGTCTTCAGTGACCTGAATTGTTACCTTTAGTGAATGAACCAAATAACATCTGTGTTTTAAGGTGTTCTAGGTTACATTAGGAGTTATAATTTTAAAATAATGGCTTAAGTAAAAATATATTTTTGGGGAGGACAAATCTTTAATCCTTTGAAAAGTGACATATTTGATAAATGAATATGAATTTTTCTTTACCTAACAATATTTGTGATTTGCCTTCTAGATTGGTTTATTGCATGATATTGCTTGAAAATAAAAATGGTGTTTAAATATGATTATTTACTCAAGAAATAGCTATATTGTCTCACACACTCTGAACTTTTTAGTAAGAGTAACATCAAAATTAATTTCACCTGTCAGTTCAGCTTTTGATCAGACTCACTTTTTGGTTAAAAGTATGTTTGATTACAATCCTGTGAAGTGCCTTGGAATCTTTTACAAC
Source organism: Chiloscyllium plagiosum (assembly GCF_004010195.1). Taxonomy (NCBI): domain Eukaryota; kingdom Metazoa; phylum Chordata; class Chondrichthyes; order Orectolobiformes; family Hemiscylliidae; genus Chiloscyllium; species Chiloscyllium plagiosum. The sequence continues at coordinate 47,871,763 of NC_057718.1, forward strand.
ATTTAATGGCACTTTATAAATGTAAGTTGTTGCTTTGTATTTTAAATATTTTTACAGCTTTTTAGAAACATAGAGAATATGTGCAGGACTAGGCCATTCAACCCTTCGAGCCTACACTACCATTTAATACGGTCATGACTGATTATGCAATCTTATTATCCCATTCCTGTCCTCTCCACATACCCCCTTGACACTTTTAGCACAAGGACAACATCTAGCTCCCTCTTAATTATTTCTAAAAAAACTGGCTCCAACAGCTTCCTGTGGTAGAGAATTCCACAGGTTCACAACTAGTGAAGAAATTCTTCCTCATCTCAGTCCTGAATGTCTTAGCCCTTATTCTTATACTATGAGCCCTTGTTTTCGACTTCCTCAACATTGGGAACATTTTTCCCGCATCTAGCCTGTCCAATCCCATCAAGATTTTGTATGTTTCTATGAGATCCACTCTCATTCTTTTAAATTCCAGCAAATAAAGGCCCAGTTTGACCCAGTCTTTCCTCTTTTGTCAGTCCTGCCATCCCAGAAATCAGTTTGGTGAACCTTCGTTGGACTCCCTCAATAGAATAAAATGTCCTTCCTCAGACTCGGAAACCAAAATCGCAACAATGATTACTATACTTTCTTCTTTCCCTGCCAGGTAGCGTTGGCTGCAGTCATTTTTGTAGCCAATCAGAAAACTTTGTCTTCTGAAGTCAAAGGTGTCATAAAACAACAATTGGAAAATGTAGCCAACGGCTGGACAGTTTACAGAATTGCTCGGCAGGCCTCCAGAATGGTAAGTATTTTTTTCAAGATATTTTATGAATAAATCCTAACCAAAAATTAAACGAATATTGCTTATATGCAAAAATCTGAGCTTTGTGAGGAGTATCCGTCTCTTCTAAAAGTAACTTGGATGCTGGAGTACTCTTTCTTCCTTTGTAAGGGTTTCCCCCGATCATTGTTCTGTGCCAAAGAACCCCTGTACTGTTTGTGAGACTGTGCGAAGGGGTTCATGAAAGCTGGAAGAGCAAAAGACTTTCTGTCATTGAGAGTATTTCCTGGTATGTTCCCACAGGTAAGGGTGAAATTACAGGCAATCTTCTTGTGTCCCCTTGTTTGAATACAACTCCTACATGTTTCAAAACCTCCATTGCCCTCCTTCAACTTTTCCAGGTCCAAATAGCATCCCATTATCAATCTGTCCATTGGGCTGGGAAGGTGCAGTTAAGTGATGAATGTGAAGGCAATGACAGGAGCAAGAAATGAAACCTAATGATGGTCCATCCTTAGTCTCCCTTTCCTCTTTGAGTTACTTGAATGTGTTGGTTGCATGTTTAAACTCTTGCAATTCACTATTTGAATCTATTTGTCTTGTCTGCCCTGTTGGTAGTACCATGATAACCCTGACCAAAATCACAAATTTCATCTTCTGGACTGCATCCACAGTACATTATCCCTGATTATACCCTCCGCATCATCCCTGCAGCATTTGACAAGTTCAACTAAGCTGTTCTCCAATAGCCTGTAATAGCTTTCTGACATTATCTAGTTCCATTGAATATCCCTTGAATATTTTTATTCTGCCAGCAAAGTTTTTTTTTGTTTCTGCATTTTGCCCCTTTTGGGCACATTCTTTGGCTATAAAATAGTTTGTTGTGACCGCCCTCTATTATGTCATAGTGTGCAAGACTCTTTGTGTTGCAGCTTTCTGCAGTTTTTTTTTCCCGTTTAAATAATTCTTTATTTTTCCTGTTTTCTCTTCCAAAATGAATAAATTCATATTTTCCCACATTACACACCATTTCCAATTTTTTGCCTACCACTTAACCTATCAATTCCTCTCTTTCAGTTGTTTTATCCCTCTCATAACCTACCTTGCCACTTATTTTTGTGTCAAGTGCATATTTAACTGCTTTCCTCCACCAAGTCATTAATTTTTGGGAAAGCAAATCTTAGCAGGACTTATACACTTAATGGTAAGGTCCTAGGGAGTGTTGCTGAACAAAGAGACCTTGGAATGCAGGTTCATAGCTTGTTGGAAGTGGAGTCGCAGGTAGATAGAATAGTGAAGAAGGCGTTTGGTATGCTTTCCTTTATTGGTCAGAGTATTGAGTACAGGAGTTGGGAGGTCATGTTGCAGCTGTACAGGACATTGGTGAGGCCACTGTTGGAATGTTGCTTGCAATTCTGGGTCTCCTTCCTATCAGAAAGATGTTGTGAAAATTGAAAGGATTCAGGAAAGATTTACAAGGATGTTGCCAGGGTTGGAGGATTTGAACAGGCTGGGGCTGTTTTCCCTGGAGCATCGGAGGCTGTGGGGTGACCTTGTAGAGGTTTACAAAATTATGAGGGGCATGGATAGGATAAATAGGCAAAGTCTTTTCCCTGGGGTCGGGGAGTCCAGAACTAGAGGGCATAGGTTTAGGGTGAGAGGGGTAAGATATAAAAGAGACCTAAGGGGCAACTTTTTCATGCAGAGGGTGGTACATGTATGGAATGAGCTGTCAGAGGATGTGGTGGAGGCTGGTACAATTGCAACATTTAAGAGGCATTTGGATGGGGATATGAATAGGAAGGGTATGAAGGGATATGGGCCGGGTTCTGGCAGGTGAGAGTAGATTGGGTTGGGATATCTGGTCAGCATGGACAGGTTGGACCGAAGGGTCTATTTCTATGATGTACATCTCTATGACTCCATAAAATGTAAACAGTTGTGGTCCCAACACTGATCCCTGTGAAATCCCACTGGTCACAGGTCGTCAACCTGTAAAAGAACCCTTATCCTGAATTGCTCTTTTCTGCTCATTAACCAATTCTCTTACCCACGCAATGCACTCCCTCCAACACTGTGGGCTCTTATGACTTAACCTTTTTGAGGTATCTTGTCAAAAGTCTTCTAAAAGTCCAAATAAAACATGTACTGGTTCCTCTCCTGCCACTTTGGTTGGGACTGCCCACAAAAACCTCTTTAAAAAAAAATTAGTCAAATGTAATTTCTCTTTCATGAAGCTGTATTAACAATGCATGATTAGATTATGATTTTTCTAATGTTCTGCTTTTACTTCCTTAATTGATTCCAATACTTTTCCAATGATATATGATAATTGACCGATACTTGTTTTTTTTTGTCTCCCTTTTTAAATATGGACGTCACATTGTTGGTTAGCAATAGGTATCTTCTAGTACCTCTCTAGAATCCAAAGATTTTTGGAAAAATTCAACCAATGCATCTACTACCGCTGTCACTACCTTCTTGAGGATCCCAGGATGCAATTAATTAGGGTCAGGCCTTTAGCCCACATTAGCTTGTCAAATAGTATTTCTCTAGTGATGGTGTGGGTACTTAATTCCTCTGCTGTATTCTTTAGTATTCATGGGATGTTCAAAATATCTTCCATCATAAAGACTGATGAAAAGTATCCGTTTAACAATTTGACATTTCTCTGTTCCTCATAACTATCTCCCCAGATTATTTTTCTAAGGCCCTATATTTACTTTGGCCTCTTATATTTTTCTTATATATTTAAAGAAGCTCTTTTTGTCAGTATTTTTTTAAATGTTCCTTGCTAGCTTGCCATTGTAGTTTACTTTCTCTCTCTTTCTACTTTTCTCTGCTTGATAGAGAAAAAATATAATCTATTTGACATTCCAGAGAATAAGTAATGAATAAAGATTGGAATTGAAAGAAACAGTAATAAAGATTAAAGGCATTTAAAGGTTGGCAATTCCCAGGCCCAGCTAGTTTCTATCCCTGCATTTTAAAGAAACAGTTAAGGAATTTATCAAACTGCTGTGAATTTAGGAATTATTCTTAATTTTGGAAAATTTCGAAGTTCCATTATTTAAGAAAGATGACTGAGACAGCTACAACATTATTGATCTGATCATCTAGCATCTGTTATGGGGAAGTTATTGAAATACTTAAAAAAGGACAGAGATTTGCCCATTGGAAGAAATTTGAATTTATCAGAGAGTCAACACACGTTTGTTAAAAGGATCTGAAAACTCGCAGCTAGAGTTCAATATAGACAGGTGTTGCTGAAGGATTTTTGGACGTTGAAAGAAATCAGTAAGGTATGTAGCGAGGAGCTTTTCCCTGTGTTGGAGAACTTGGGGCAAGCGGATATAATCTTAAAATCATGGCCAAATCATTCACGGAAGAAAGGTGATAGTGTGTGGAACTCTTAAGAGAAAGTCGATGCAAGGTCAGTTTTAAATTTGAGATTTTGGTGAGCCAAGAGATTAAGGTCTGAAGTGAAGGTGACCAAATGGAGTTAGCATCCATGACTTCATATAATAGTGGAAAAGACTTAAAGGGCTGAAGGCATTATTTTTATTCCTAACTGAACATTAGGAAGACCAAATTGTTTTTTAGTCTTTACCAAAAACTCTGCTCTCTTGCCACTGACTCTCACTACCTCCCTTGCCATTTATCTAAGCTGAAGCAGGCTGAAACTTTGACATTCTGTTCTCAGGTTAAATCCTGCCCTGTATCATTGACTAAGACTTTGATTTTCGCCCATGCAATATTTTCTGCTTCCATCTTTACTCATCCTTAATTTCTTACTCTTTCTTGGCTTTGCCTCACCCTAAATTCTTGCAATTTTCACTCATTTCCTCTTTCTGATGCTGGCTTTTAGTGCATCATTCCTTCCTCAGCTGACCACTAACAGAATCTTCATCTAATTCTATTCTCTGAGACATTACAGTGTCCATTTTCTTTCTCCTCTTAGAAATTCCCTCAGAGCAGAGCTTTTCAACTAAAAACATCTTCAATCCTAATCTCTTTGCCCAGGCATCAATCTCTTCCTATTTTGTATTTTCTCTCCTTTTAATGTGCATTGGGCTGTTCTCTACTGTGAAACTGCTATGTAATTGCTGGTGGTGCTGGATGGTTTGTCCCACTGAAGCAAGGAAGGGATGGTAGGTTGAAAGAACCTTGGATGACAAGGGATTTGGTCACCTAGTCAAGAGGAAGAAGGAAACTTACTTAAAGCTAAGGAGGAAAGAATCAGATAGCGAGTTACAAGGTAGCCAGGAAGAACTGAAGAATGGACTTAGGAGAGCTAGAAGGAGACATGAGAAAGCTTTAACAGGTAGGATTAAGGAAAACCCTAACTTATTCTACACTTGCGTGAAGAAAAAGAGGATGGCCAGAGTGAGGGTTGGGCCAATCAGGGATAGTGGAGGGAACTTGTACCTGGAGTTGGAGGAGGTAGGGGAGGTCCTTAATAAATACTTTGTTTCAGTATTCACTGCTGAGAGGCACCTTGACATTTCTGAGGACAGCGTGAAACAGACTGATAAGCTTGAACAGGTTGATGTTAAGAAGGAGGATATGCTGAAAATTTTGAAAATCATAAGGATGGATAAATCCCCTGGGCCAGAGGCGCTACCCAAGGTTACTACAGGAAGCAAGGGAAGAGATTGCTGTGCCTTTGGCTACGATCTCTGCGTTCTCACTGTCCACTGGAGTAGTGCCAGATGATTGGAGGGTGGCACATGTTATTTCCTTGTTCAACAAAAAGTGAGTTGGGATAATCCTGGGAATTACAGACCAGTCAGTCTCACATCTGTGGTGGGAAAAGTATTGGAGAGAATTCTGACAGACAGGATTTGTGATTACTTGGAAAACCATAATTTCATTCAAGATTGTCAGCATGGCTTTGTGAGGGGCAGGTCATGCCTCACAAACCTTATTGAATTCATTGAGGATGTGACAAAGGTTCCTCATTCAAAAAGTAAGGAGGCATGGGATACAGGGAAATCTGGCTGTCTGGATACAGAATTATCTGGCCCACAGAACAGAGGGTGGTAGTAGATTGAAAGTATTCAACCTGGAGCTTGGTGACCACCGGTGTTTCACAGGGATCAGTTCTGGGTCCTCTGCTTGTGAATTTTGTAAATGATTTGGATGAGGAAGGGTGTGTTAGTAAATTTGCCATGAAGGTTGGTGGAGTTGTGGGTAGTGTGGAAGGCTGTTGTGGGTTGCAATGGGACATTGACAGGATGTAAAACTGGAGTGATAAGTGGCAGATGGAGTTCAACCTGGAAAAGTATGAAGTGATTCATTTTGGAAGGTTGAATCTGAGTGCAGAATTCAAGGTTAAGGGCAGGATTCTTGGCAGTGTAGAGGAACAGAGGGATCTTGGAGTCCATATCCATAGATCCCTCAAAGTTGCCACCCAAGTTGACAGAGTTGTCAAGAAGGTGTATGGTGTGTTGGCTTTCATTAACAGGCGAGTGAGTTTAAGAGCCGTGAGGTTATGCTGCAGCTCTGTAGACCCCTGGTTAGACCACATTGAAATATTGTATTCAGTTCTGGTGGCCTCATTATAGGAAAGATGTGGAAGCTCTCGGGAGGGTGCAGAGGAGATTTACCAGGATGCTGCCTGGACTGGAGGGCATGTCTTATGAAGAAAGGTTGAGGGAGCTAGGCTTTATCTCATTGGAGTGAAGAAGAATGAAGAAATGGCTATAACGAGGGGGCATAATTTTAAGGTGATTGGAGGAAGGTTTAGGCGAGATGTCAGAGGAGGTTCTTTACAGAGAGTGTGGTGGGTGCATGGAATGCACTGCCAGCAGTGATAGTAGAGTCAGATACATTAGGGACATTTAAGCGACTCTTGGTTGGCACATGGAAGATAGTGCAATGAAGGATATGTAGGTTAGTCTGATCTTAGAGTAGGATGAAAGATTGGCACAACATCAAAGGTCAAAGGGCCTGTACTGTGCTTTACAATTCTATGTTCGATTGGGCACTGGTGGTATAAGTCAACTCTCAAATCATGAAGTCATACAGCACAAAAGCAAACCCTTAGGATCCCAGGTGCACCAACCAGATTCCAATCTGATCTAGTCCCATTTGCCAGCATTTGGCCCATACCCCTCTCAACTGCTCCTATTCATATACCTATCAAGATACCTTTTACATGTTGTAATTATAGCCAACCCCACACTTCCTTTGGCAGCTCATTCCATACATACACCATCCTTTGGGTGAAACATTTGCCCCTCAGGTCCTTTTTAAATCTTTCCTCTCTCGCCTTAAACCTCTGTCCTCTAGTTTTGGTTTCCCCCCCACCCCATCCTACCCTCATCCTCCCAGACTGTATCATGACATAGGATCTTTGGTGTCCTAGCCACTGCCACCAAGACAAGTTAACTGGTCATTCATATCCTTTACCATTGTTTGTCTTTGGCTACAGCATTGCTCTATATGATGAAGTGACAACACTTCAGAAACAGTTAATTGATTTTTGCTTTTATCTGACATGTGGCATAGTATTGCTAAATATTATTTGAAACAGAATTGGAGTAAGGATGTCTTCCTGCAATTGTATAGTGCCTTGGTATGACCATACTTGGAGTATTTTGTGCCATTTTGGTCTCCTTACTGAAAAAGATATACACATTGTACTTCCCTAATGTGGCAATCTCAGTGCTGGGTCTTTGTCAGTCTGAACCAGGAAACACAGTTTCAAAATGAGGGGCAGGCCATTTAGGGCAGAGTTTAGGGGAATTTTGTCACTGAGATGGTGTTGAAGTAGAAGTAGTTAATGCATATTCTGAAAGCCATTTTAGAGATAGTCATAGAAATGGGGAAACAGACCCTTCGGTCCAACCCGTCCATACCGACCAGATATCCCAACCCAATCTAGTCCCACCTGCCAACACCCGGCCCATATCCCTCCAAACCCTTCCTATTCATATACCCATCCAAATGCCTCTTAAATGTTGCAATTGTACCAGCCTTCACCGCTTCCTCTGGTGGCTCATTCCATACACGTACCATCCTCTGCGTGAAAAGGTTGCCCCTTCGGTCTCTTTTATACCTTTCCCCTCTCACCCTAAACCTATGCCCTCTAGTTCTGGACTCCCTGACCCCAGGGGAAAGACTTTGTCTATTTATCCTATCCATGCCCCTCATAATTTTGTAAACTTCTGTAAGGTCACCCCTCAGTCTCCGACGCTCCAGGGAAAACAGCCCCAGCCTGTTCATCCTCAACATGACCTCCCAACTCCTGTATTCAGTACTCTGACCAATAAAGGAAAGCATACCAAACGCCGCCTTCACTATCCTATCTACTTGTGTCTCCACTTTCAAGGAGCTACGAACCTGCACTCCAAGGTCTCTTTGTTCAGCAACACTCCCTAGGACCTTACCATTAAATGTATATGTCCTGTTAAGATTTGTTTTCCCAAAAAGCAGCACCTCACATTTATCTGAATTAAACTCCATCTGCCACTTCTCAGCCCATTGGCCCATCTGGTCAAGATCCTGTTGTAATCTGAGGTAACCCTCTTCGCTGTCCACTACACCTCCTATTTTGGTGTCATCTGCAAACTTACTAACTGTACCTCTTTTGCTCACATCCAAATCATTTATGTAAATGACAAAAAGTAGAGGACCCAGCACCTTGTGGCACTCCACTGGTCACAGGCCTCCAGTCTGAAAAACAACCCTCCACCGCCACCCTCTGTCTTCTACCTTTGAGCCAGTTCTGTATCCAAATGGCTAGTTCTCCCTGTATTCCATGAGATCTAACCTTGCTAATCAGTCTCCCAAGGCGAACCTTGTCGAACGCCTTACTGAAGTCCATGTAGATCACATCCACTGCTTTGCCCTCATCAATCCTCTATTACTTCTTCAAAAAAACTCAATCAAGTTTGTGAGACGTGATTTCCCACACACAAAGCCATGTTGACTATCCCTAATCAGTCCTTGCCTTTCCAAATACATGTACATCCTGTCCCTCCAACAATGTGCCCACCACCGAGGTCAGGCTCACCAGTCTATATTCCCTGGTTTATCCTTACTGCCCTTCTTAAACAGTGGCACCACGTTTGCCAACCTCCAGTCTTCCGGCACCTCACCTGTGACTATCGATGATACAAATATCTCAGCAAGAGGCCCAGCAATCACTTCTCTAGCTTCCCACAGAGTTCTCGGGTACACCTGATCAGGCCCTGAGCATTTACCCACCTTTACCTGTTTCAAGACATCCAGCACTTTCTCCTCTAATCTGAACATTTCCTTGTTAGTTAAAATTGGACATTTATAACTAGACGTATTGTCAGTATGCTACATGTATCTTTGGGGTGATTTGACGTTCTCTTTTTTTTCTCAGCCCAACAAGCTCTCAGGATAAAGTGTAATTAGCATGTCATTCATCTACTCTTCATTGTGATGGCAGTAATTTGGCTGTAATTGCTTATTGACAGTTTATTTGCAACCTCTAGTGGCAGATACTCAGTAGTGCAACCGTGTCACACTGAAAGCCCTGAATAGTTTAATTATATTCTAGTTTTAAAGTGTTCCATCTTTCCTCCCCTCACCATCTGCTCCCCACACTACAAAAAGAAATTCCTGGCAGAACAAAAATAATTAATTTTCGACACTAGAAAGGAATGTGACTATCTGATTGGAGGTCTGGACTTGGAGTCTGATCAAACAGACAGGTTTTTGTTTTTTTCTATCTAATTAAACAGTTTAGATTTGCAATGACCAGATGTCTGGTTCTCAAAGGAACAAGTTAGTCTCAGTAGTTTTCCATTGTAAAGCAACATTTCCATTTAAAGTTCTGTCGAGTTCTGAAGACAGGATCAAAATCCTGGAACTCCCTCCCTTAATGGCATTGTGGATGTGCCTACATTAAATGGATTTTAGCAGTTCAAGAAGGCAGCTCACCACCATCTTCTGGAGACCAACTAGGGATGTGCAATAAATGCTGATCTAACCAGCGATACACACATCCTGTGTGAATAAAAAATATTAATTGGTCCTGAAACGTTAATTGTTTTTCTCTGTCTCTCTCCTCACAGATGCTCCCATATCTGTTGAATTTCTTATTTAAAATATTTTTATTTCTGATCTTCAGTGTCTATATTGTTTTGCTTTATTTTGAAAGTGTCTGATCTGTACCTTCATCCCTACCTATTCATTGTCTTTTCAGCAAATTGATAGAATAAACAATGAAATATATATATGTTTAGATCAATGTTTGTTAGTACTAGAGTCGAAATTGTAGGGACAATCAGGTGGTATCTTAAATGCTGTTTGCAGTGACACCATCTATTTGTTTATTAAATATGTCATGCACATGTTATCATGACCATTAAACGTTCTATCACACTTCATAAGGTAGAAGAATTGACGATGTAACAATTGTTCTGCAGCAAGAGGCATTGCTAAGCCATTTCAGAAGGCAGTAAAAATTTGCAATGGTTGCATGGTTCATGTTAACCAGATTCTTGCTGGCTTTTGTTCACCTGGCTTCCCCAAAGCCATGTTAGCAATGCACAGAATGTGGTAGTGGCATAGTCACTTTCTGCAGTCTATCCTGTCACAGCTAGGGGAAGTCACTGGCGTTGCATGGTGGTCTTGTACTTTGTATAATCATTCTGAAGATCGAAAGTAAAACATCAGCAAAAATTTCTTCAAGCTGTTCAATGCTTATGTATTGAAATGTCATCAGGTGGCAGATATTTGTTTTAATTGATATTTCTCTTTTCTGGTATTTTAAGGGAAACCATGATATGGCCGGAGATCTTTACCATGGCTTGTTGACGCAGGTGGCTTCCGAACATTTTTACTTCTGGATAAACAGTTTGAAGGAATTCTCGAGAGCAGAGCAATGTCTGGCTGGCCTACAGGACAGTGAATCCAGTGTTGCACTAGCCCGTATTGCTGAAGCTTTAAAATATTATCAGAGGGGCATAGCTTCATTGACAGTGAGTTGAAGTCAAAATGAATATGTCAAATGAATTTGCTTTAGCAGCATTCCAACTTGTTTGGTTTATTTTGTTACAGAATAGACAGTTAACAACTGTTTTATCAACTCCTCTGATGGCATTGCAGTTAGTGGACATGTCATATGTTGGTTGTTCAATTATAAGACAAGATATATTGGACTATATAAAACCTTTCAGAAATTTATTCACATGTACTTTTCAGAAAAACAATCTAAACACCACTTATCATTCATGAAAACTAGTTTAAGTGCAATGTAATTTATGGGAATTTTTTTTTTGATGGGTTTGCTCTAACGTAGGATTTTTGGTTAGTGGAAGTGATACTGAAAAAATTAGTTGAAATAAAATGCTCTAATGCCATGAATCCTGGAAGACTGAGGGAAGCCAGAGAGTCAGTAGAGAATCTGACCCAACTTTCAAACATTTTTCTATATGTGCATGATGACTGTTAGAAATTTTGGTTTGGTGTTGGTGTCTGCTTGGGTTCAATGAGGTTGGTTGTTCTGCTAAGCATCCTTTTGAGGAGTCAACTCTAGCTGCCTTACTTCTACTCACGTGATTATCAATAATGCCCCCTCGTGGCATCCAACTGGATGTTCCTGCTTTTTGTGCATCATTCTGTCAAATGGATTAACCAGATATGGTCAGATATGATTTGTTGTGCTGCTTAACTTAACATTGGATGAATGTATAAGGTAATTATTCTGACTGTAGTTTCTGAATTCAGTCTATCTCATTTAGCTACCTGTAATAGTTCAAATAAAGGAACATGTGGCAGTACAAACAAGGCATTTAACTTATTTCCAGTACTTCTAACTTCTGCCAGAGTGAGACCCAACCCCCCCCCCCATTGTTTTCAGTTTAACTGGCCTGACTGCTTTTCAGTTTTCTTGTGTTTTTAAGTGATTTCTTATTTTCATAAACCACTTGAACAGACCGTGTTTTGAGAAAAGTGAAATCCTTCCATCTCCAAAATAAGCAAAATACCATGTAAAGACTGCCACAAATATTACATAGGGCAAACCAGAGGAAAACAAGCCATCAGGGTACACGAACACCAACTAGCCACCAAGAGACATGATCAACAATCACTTGTGTCCATACATAAGGACAAAAAAGGATACCAATTTAACTGGGACAATGTATCCATCCAGGACAAGCCAAACAAAGACATGAACGGGAATTGCTGAAGGTCTGGCACTCAATCCAGAACTCCATTAACAAACATGTAGAGTTAGACCCCATATACCAACCACGAAGAAACAAAACTGGAAATGATGCCAGCGCTGAAAATGTGTTGCTGGAAAAGCACAGCAGGTCAGGCAGCATCCAAGGAACAGGAGAATCAACGTTTCGGGCATAAGCCCTTCTTCAGGAATGAGGAAAGTGTGCCCAGCAGGCTAAGATAAAAGGTAGGAAGGAGGGACTTAGGGAGGGGCGTTGGAAATGCGATAGGTGGAAGGAGGTCAAGGTGAGGGTGATAGGCCGGAGTGGGGTGGGGGTAGAGAGGTCAGGAAGAAGATTGCAGGCTAGGAAGGCAGTGCTCAAAAGACCACTCCCTCCGTGACTCCCTCGTCAAGTCCACACCCCCACCAACCTAACCTCCACTCCCGGCACCTTCCCCCGTGACACTGCGCCTGCACAGCTCATGGCCACGTGTTGGCCTGCTGGACCCCCCCCACCCCACTCCGGCCTATCACCCTCACCTTGATCTCCTTCCACCTATCGCATTTCCAACGCCCCTCCCCCAAGTCCCTCCTCCCTACCTTTTATCTTAGCCTGCTGGGCACACTTTCCTCATTCCTGAAGAAGGGCTTATGCCCGATCATCTATTCTCCTGTTCCTTGGATGCTGCCTGACCTGCTGCGCTTTTCCAGCAACACATTTTCAGCTCTGATCTTCAGCACCTGCAGTCCTCACTTTCTCCTGGAAATGATGCCACCCATCTCGACAAACTGGGACAAGCAAATAGCAAGCAGGATAGAACCCCGACACTTCACTGGAGGCGCACTGATGATATTACCTAGTATGATGATGAAATGTCTGCATACAAACTTATCAGCTCAGCAGCAAGTCAACAACCTCATCCATAACCTGAGCTATAAGTCGTCTTAAGAACTTTAAGCCATTGCTATCTGATTTAGTTTTAGCATCCTATTTAAAGCAATTTTTCAAAATGTGAAGCAAACTTGCTGATTTAATATAAAAAGCTTATAGAGTAATTTGAGACCTTGACAGTTACTAAATTATGTTAAATATGATATTATTTTCAGGCTGCGAGCACACCTTCCAACCCCTTGACATTTCAGTGTGAATTTGTCAAACTGCGGATTGACATGCTGCAGGCATTCTCTCAGTTGATTTGTACCTGTAACAGCCTGAAAACCAGTCCTCCACCTGCGATTGCTACAGCAATTGCTATGGCATCCGGAAATGATTTACAGAGGTGTGGCCGCATTACCAACCAGGTATGTACATATTCTACTGTATCCTTCAATCAGCCACTCCGTAAGAATGTGACTAGATGATCAGTTAGATTGATTCGGAGAAACAACGTACCTAAATTGATTTCAGAAAGCCAAACTAGCAGCAGAAGTTAGTTGACTGCCATCCAGATCCTTTCCATTACACCAGTTAACTGGTCTGTGATGTTTACATTCTTGATGGTATCAATGGTACTTTGTAAACTGTTGCAGTGCAGTTAAGTTCATGGTCAGTAAGGTCCAATAGTGACCGTATTCAGGACAAAGTATTTGTTTATCAGCATAGTGTGAAAGTTTTCCCACTTTCACTTTGTATTTTGTTGAGTGAGTTTCAGGGTACCAGGTCTGCCAGGCTCAGAGTGACTTTTCTTGTGCAGTCTTCTACTCTTCATTAATTATGCATTCGGGCTGTTTAGAACCAGGAAATTGTGTCGCCAGAGAAATGGCGCCACTACTGAATTCTTCCAGCTTTCACACCTCGAGCACTGTTTTTGAGAGCTCAGCTACGCGCTATTTCAGATGCGTCAAGCCAGAGGGAAAAACCCAAAGAACTACAGTTGCAAGTCAGGAGCTGACCCTCATATTGTGCTGCTCAAGCAGCAACACTTAAAACATTGACCAGATGGTAGGAATTGATGCGGTAGTGGAGAGGAAGGCAGTCCTTTTCCAGCCAACTGTTGCAGTACGCCACACCACCAAACCCAACCAGCTTGGACACAACTTGCAGTCCAGGTCAGTGCACAGTCCCGAGTGAGAGGGGGCACTCAGCATTCAGGGAATGTGTGACGTTGTGCTTCTACAAGGGTGCTACCATCTTCTCTCTGCGCCTTACATTTACATTCAAGGATGCTCATTCTAAATCTGACATTGCATATTCAGCCCACCACGTCTCATGCACGAAAGCTCTTGGTATTGCATTGCATCCTATCCGCTTATTGGCTCTCACCCACCTCATCCTCCCAAACTAACCCTTTTTGCACTCTGTGCTTCCCATCACTTCAATGAGGCCACCTTGCTGCCTATCCTGTGTATGTATCAGTATTACCTAATTTTCTGTCATATGTAATTTCTCCCTTTGCCTCATTACAGGAAACAGTGGTCTTTAACCAGACAGAGAATCCAAAATCAATGGGGAGGCAGGTGGCAGACATCAAACTCATTCCTCTTGTATGAAGTAAATCTAGATTTGACTGGAGAAGATAATGATTGCTCATGTGGGGGGTGAAGAGACCTCTAGTGGGCAGCAAACCAGTAAGCTTCATTGTGCTGTGCTGTTCTCCTATTATGATCCGTGCTAATTCTTACTCAATGTGCACAATTTCTTGTCTATCTTTGACAACTACTTTCCTCTTCTATATGCAGGCAGTAGTGGCACTCAGTGAATGTTTGCAAACACCCACAGCTGCACGTCGATCTCTGAAGGGAAGGTACTGCCCCTCGGATAGCATTGGTAAAACTTTCACCTGCACCTCCAGCAGCTCAGAGATTTTCACATTAGTAGCTTCTCTTTCTAGTTTGGACTCCAGAGTGAGTGGTGGTGAGTCTGGTGATTCCATCGCTGACATGTTTCTGCAGCTGGTTGAGGAAAGAAAGCCCTAAGTCTGTGATTCTCTGAGGAATGCCGCTTTGCTCCTGGCAAACTAAGACCCTGTTCTCAGCCATTAATTACTTTGTCAGTCTGCATAGACAAGCTAAGGAAAATCAGGCACATTTGTCAGGGGCCTGCAGAAAGCCAAGCCAAAGGATGGAGGAGTCCATTGATTTTATCGATACTGTGCTGGCTTAGGGATGTCTGCATCTAGCTAACTCTGTGGACTGGTGACCACCATGGAGACATAGGTCCGGTACTCCTGTGGTCTGCTAGACTTGTGCACAGACATGCTTGATATCATTGGCAAGGCAAGAAGGAGATGAAGGACCTTGTCCTTACTCCTGCCACTCTGGGAGACCGGGTGCAAAGAGGCATTTAGAGAGAGGAGGAGTGGCATAGAGGTACTACCACCCCCCCCCAAAAAAAAAGTAGCAGCTTCTTTGGATGATGCAGCAATGCCCAGCTCCTCTACCTTGCTCTTTCTTGTGATTCCCAAGCTTCCAGTTGTTCAAGCTGAATGCAGGAGAATGAGCCTGCACTCGGAGCAAGATACTTTCACCAAAGTTAGATAGCATGGGTGAAATATCACTGTCAATAAATGTTCACTTTTGTAAACATATACTGTTATAGTGTCTTCTGTGTATAATTTTTGTTGTCGGACCTGGTAAGTCAAACCTGTGTGGGAGATTAACAGCCCCTTCACACAAGGATGAAAGGAATTACAATTATCAAGCTTTGTTCATCTCTCACAAGCAATAGGCTTTTTGACTGCATATGGCCTTAAGGCATTAGATATTCTTGAAAGTCACTGAGGACTGCTGCCAAGGTGCTATGCTTTAATGCAGAAAACAATGAAGATAAACACAATTTGCAGGAAGTGTGCTGGGCCTGGCTTGCATATGTTATTCCACATTAAGACTCACCCTATGAGTGAAAATACAGAATCTTTCTGGAGAGAAAGATTTATGCTAAGTATCAGCTGTTCAAGGAAAAGCGTATACTACCATTCAAGGATGCCAGGTGTGCAAGTCCACTTTCAGCACTTGGTATGCTGGGAAAAGCTGTACAGCCTGCTGCCTCTTGCAGGTTGAGTGCACTTTGAGAGGATGCACAATCATTTTGGAACGACAGGCCCTCTGTGTGCACTCTGAACAATAAAATGTCATCCATGATGAAAGGAGGTTGGTATCAGCTCGCTATTAGGAGAGATTTTGCTACACAGCAGCTGGAAATTATATCCTAATAGATGTCCTAATAGCTACCTAACCTTAGACACACTGTGTTAGTGCTTTGTCTCACTGGCTGCTGCTTTTTCATTAACTGTCAATAGAACATTGTATGGATCCACGTATGGATCACCTGAAGATTTCAAGCTTGCAAATACATGATAACGAGGCATTTATTCAGCAACCCAATAGGTCAAAAACTACACAGTAACAAGGTCCACATGCCCTTTGCATTAAGCAGTGCTTTCTCATTGTATTACAAGTAGAATCTTAAACATTTAAATGAAGTCCAAATCCATCGTGAGGATCCCAGATTTTCTTTAGTCTGCCTTCTTAATGCTTACTCTGTCATAGTCTCTTGGATGGTTCTGGTCAATATCCTCATCACGTTCATCCTCAGAATATTGCTGTTATCCCATTTTGTCTGCATTCAGGGCCCCCTCTCTTGCTTTGTCAGTTCCTGTTGTGAAGAGTGATGCAGGCCACACTTTCTGAGCTGTTCTGCAAGAACCTGTCAGAGCAATCTGAATATCAAAACCTCATCCGAAGGAGGCCTAAGGTGTGTTCCACTATGGTCAAAGCAACGGCAGCATTATCTCTTCATTCTGTGTCAGTCCAATTTTTTGTAAAGGTAACATGAGCTGTTTTTGTAGGGGCAGCCATCCCTGTATGGTCGGAGTACCTTGGAAGACAATGGGAGCTTAACAGTTTTAAGTATGTAAGACTCTTGGCTACCCCCAGGATATCTGGCACAGACCTCCAGAATTTGACATCTATGGTCAAATATAATTTGAACACTAATGGAGTAAAAGCCTTTTTCTGTTGACAACACTGAAATTTAACAACAGGTGCTCTCGAAGCAGTGTGGGTGCAGTCAGCATGCATCTGGAAGAAGGTAGTGATAGCAGAGAATCTCAGGGCTGGAGCTGATTGAACCTCCTTTTCATATGGCACTGATATAAAGATCTGTGCTCTGGCGAAAGCAGCAGCAGTATCATCCCAGGTGCATTCATTAGTTGATGATTGGGAAATGCCATATAGCTCCCCCAGCTGCTCCTTGAAACAAGCTGCTGACACCAAAATTGAGGACAGCTAAGATCTTGACAGTCACCAGGATGGGACTGCCACCAAGTCCTTCTGGGTACAAGTCCTGCTGCAGCAGACAACACAGTTTGGCGATGGTGGAATGGTACATTTTTAATTGGTGCTCGCACTGTCTTTCAGACAGTTGTGGAAAGTGACTAGGCCTGTAGATGCGGAATCTCGTCATTGTTTCTCCACAGAGTATATTCACCTGCTGATTCTCCCTCTGAAGTCTGTGTGATAGCTGCTGGAGGGTACTGTTTTTGCTGGACTTGCCAGTGATGTTGTAATTGCTCTCCTTCAACGTTGTCTTTGAGTGCCAAGGCCATAGTGACTCCAGTAATGGTGTTTTCCCTGTAGTATCTCTGAACAAATTGTGGGGAAGTTTCAGAAAGATGAAGCAATCTTATTGAAGGAACACCTAAAACCTCGTATCCAGAGCACTAAAGCCTGATGTTAAGTCCTCATGCTGTGTCAAGAAGTGTGGTGCTGGAAAAGCACAGCCAGTCAGGCAGCATTCGACGTTTTGAGCATAAACTCTTCATCAGGAATGTGGGGGGAGCTCAAGGGGGCTGAGAGATAAATGGGAGGGGGGGAAGGTAACTAGGAACACGATAGATAGGTGAAGGTGGGGTGATGGTAATGGTCGAAGCGGAGGGTGGAGTGGAGAGGTGGGAGAGAAGATGGACAGGTAGGACAGATCGAGAGGCCCCTGCCGAGTTTGAGGGTTAGATCTGGGATAAGGAGGGGGAGAGGAGATGAGGACACAGGTGAAATTGACATTAATCCCATGTGGTTGAAGGGTTCAGACCAGAAGATGAGGTGTTCTTTTTCCAGTCGTTGGGTGGCTAGGATTTGGCATGGAGGAGGCCCAGGACTTGCATGTCCTTGGCAGAGTTGTGGAGGAGTTGAAGTGATTGGCCATAGAGCAGTGGTGTTGTTTAGTGTATGTGTCCCGGATATTTTCTCTGAAATGTTCCAGAAGTTGGCTTCCTTCTCCCCAATGTAGAGGACACCACATCAAGAGCAATGGACACAGTAGATGAGGTGTTTTAATGTGCAGGAAAATCTCTGCCGATGTGGAAGGATCCCTTCATCCAGCCTATCGCCATCACCCCCAACTCCATCCATCTATCGCATTCCTAGCTACCTTTCCCCCAATCCCACCTCCCCTCCCATTTATCTCTCTGCTCCCTTGCCACCCCCCCCATTTCTGATGAAGAGCTTATACTCAAAACGTCAACTCTCCTCCTCAGATGCTGTCCAACTGGCTGTGCTTTTCCAGTGCCATACTTTTTGATATGACTTTGATCTCCAGCATCTACAGTCCTCACTTGCCCTGTCATAAAGTTTGGCATGGAGGCTTCCCAAGGAGGTCATTGTGAAGCCTCTGTTAAGGAGCTGTAAGGTATATGACCATATCTAATTGTATGTAGTACTACCAAGACTTTCATGCAACATAGGGAATAGAATTCTGCCATGCCAATGTTTTTTACTTTGCCCCGGAAGAGAAAAGTAGCTTACTTCACATACTTTGCATGCAGTGGCAGCCATTTTGTGTACTTGTATTAATTTTCTCATGGGATGTGGGCAGCACCGGCTAGACCAGCATTTATTGCCCATCGCTCATTGCCCTGGAGAAGATGGTGTGATGAGCTGTCTTCTTGAACTGCTGTAGTTGTTGGAGTTTAGAGACAACCACTGTGTTAGGAAGGCACTTACAGGAACTTGACCCAGTGACAGTGAAGAAAGAGCAATATAGTTCCAGTTCACAGTAGTGTGCGACTTGGAGAGAAACCTGCAGGTAATGGTCTTCCTATGCATCTGTTCCCCTTGTCCTTCTAGATGTTAGAAGTCTCAGATTTGAAAGGTTCTGTTGGAAGAGCTCTGGTGAGTTACTACAGTTTATGTTCTAGATGGCACATTGCTGGTGTTGAAGATGGTGATTGGGTGCCAATCAAGCGGGCTGCTTTGTTCTGGATAGTTTCCCACTACACTCCTCATGTGTCTTATAGATGGTGGACAGGTACTGAGAATATTGGAAGTGGTTTTCTTGCCGCAAAGTTGATTTGAACTTGTGGACACAATATTTATATAGCTGGTCCAGTTCAGTTTTTGGTCAGTGGTAATTCCCAGGATACTAATTATGGAGGATTCAATGATGATGATGCCATTGAATGTCAAGCAGTGATGGTTAGAGTCTCTCTTGTTTGAATTGGTTATTTCCTGGCACTTGTGTGATGTAAATGTTACTTGCCATTCATCATGACACAAGAACATGTATTCTGTTTTTAATTCTTTTGCAGAATTATTTTGCTTTTCTCACATGGACACAGTACTTTTTTTTAGAAAGGTTAATATTGTGTCAATCTAGTTTTTGAGTTTGAAATGCTGAGTAAAAATGTGCATCATTATTCCAATTTCAATTATGTTTGCATTCGTTTAGATGAAGATATCAATGGAAGAGTTCAGAAGCTTGGCAACACGCTACCATGACCTTTATCAGTCATCTTTTGATGCTGACTCTGCTACCTTGAGAAATGTTGAGCTGTATCCTTTTCTGCTGAGCTGTAAATTACTGTTTTGAACATCAGTTGTGGTGACAAAAAAAAACTATGTGGAGGCAAAATAACCAAAGAACTGTCAGTTGTGTAGATATTACTAGTCTCAGCAAGTAATTGGTTTGTGTATTACTTTTAATTAGCAATTGCAAATGCATGCCGAATTGTTTTGAGTTACACAGCAAGGTGCAAATGGCCTTCTCTATCAACATTATTAAAATTCATAGGAACAGGAGTAGGCCATTCAGCCCATTAAGCTGCTCTGCTATTTAATATGATCGCGGCTAATTGAACACTTCAATGCCTTTTATCCACTTGATCCTTATAATTCTTTACACCATCGGTAATCAAATATTTATCAACATGTACCTTAAATATACTTTCACCAAGCTTCCACAGCTTTCTGGCTATAGAATTACAAAGATTCACCACCAACTGAATAAGAATAATTCTCCTTATTTAAGTCCCAAATGTGCCCCAAATGTACCATTAAATTGTGCCCCTGGTACTAGATTCCCTAAGCAGGGGAAACATCTTATTGTACGCACTCTGTGTATTCCTTCAAGTATTCCGAAGGATTCAATGAGATCACCTCTCATTCTTCGAAACTTCAAAAAATACAGACCCAGTTTGCTCAATCTCTCTTCATTGGGCAATCTCCCTGTCCCAGGAGCAAGTCTGGTAAACCTTGGTTGAACTCTTTCTGTGGCAATAATATCTTTCCTGAGATAAGAAGACCACAATTTGACAAGTTTTTAATTTGCACATGGGTTAACTCAATCCTGCCACCTGAAGACAGTATGTTGGTGGATTTTGTTTTATGCTGCATTGACATGAGCATTGGTAGTTAGTGATTGGGAAGCAGGGGGTGAATCAGATTGGTCAATCTTAAATCCTCTGTTTGACATTTAAAAGGCAAGAAGTGACCTACGTAAATGGTGATCAATCAATGTCACCAGTCTTATGCTGTCCTAAAGGTACAAGTTGCCATCTTGAGTTGAATGCAGAGGCAGAATAAGTCAATAACATAAATTTTGAAGGGTTATTTCTGTTATCAAAGCTGGTCTCCATTTTTACTGACTTATAATGTACACAAATGAGAACATTTGTGACTAAATTAGTTGCTAATCACTGTGGCCTTAACTTTATTCATAGACAACAACAAAGTTGCCTACTGATTTCCCACTCTATTGAAGCTCTAATCCTAGATCCGGATTCTGCTAGGTAATGGTGTGCCTTCTATTGTGTGGTAGTTTCTCTGATATAGTGGAGAAAGTGAGGTCTGCAGATGCTGGAGATCAGAGCTGAAAATGTGTTGCTGGAAAAGCGCAGCAGGTCAGGCAGCATCCAGGGAACAGGAGAATCGACATTTCGGGTATAAGCCCTTCTTCAGGAATCTTCCTGAAGAAGGGCTTATGCCCGAAACGTCGATTCTCCTGTTCCCTGGATGCTGCCTGACCTGCTGCGCTTTTCCAGCAACACATTTTCATCTCTGATATAGTGGTATACCTTGAAATATCCTTGGCAGGAATTTATTATAAAGAAGTGGGGTGTGTAGTGGGTTAGAAACCTCATTTCCATTTCAATTTTGAAATCAACTGGACTGGTGGGATAATTTATTTTTGTTCTGCTAGTTGTGATGGACTTAGTGAAACAATTTTTCAGATTCCTTCCTGGCCCTACTGCCCTGCATCAATTTCCTGATAAATTTAACAAGCAATGACTTAGATTGCCAGTCTCATTCAGACACCAGAAGCAGCAGTAGGTGATGTTTTAAGGTTGGCAATGAGGTTTGTTTGGAGTGCAGAATTGAAATATTGTTAGTTCATAGATGTTTGTGATATACATGACTTGACGTCATTTAGAAGTAGTTCAAAAGTGTACCCAAAGGGTCATTATTAACATTCTCCGCTGCAAATCTTGTTAGGATATCAAATATCTAGCCAAGAATTGTGAAGTTTTTAACAGCCCAGCTTGCAGACAACTCCAGTGCTGCAAATTAAATATATCACAATCAAAAAGTTATAAAAATTCAATGACTGATACAGTGAAGTTTGAAACTTGATGAAATTCTACAGTTCACCTCTTCAGAAACCTCTTGGGAACCTCTGTTTAATGCTGATCTCTTGATTAGGATGAATGAATTGTTATGTTACCAACTGCATAAGATATTGATGTTGGCTGTTGTAAAGGCAGCTTATGTTATCTTCTGTGGGATAGTACTCACTAAAGTATAAAATTAATTTTCAGAATTACAGAAGTCATTTATAGCGTCAAAATTAGCCATAATATTTCAATAAAAAGCCAGTCTCAACAGCCTCTCCCTGATCTTCAGTGACACCACCATGATTCATTTCCACCATTAACCATTGACTCTGTACAGGCTGGGCCAGGCACATCAATATTCTGTCTGCAGTATCTGAGGAGATAGAGTGGTTTTGAACAAGTGGGTCATTTCATGATCTTTCAATGCCTTTACCATAAATCTTGACTGAAAGTTGTCTTTCCAATTCTGAAAATTGCAGCTTTAAGTGTATCATAGGGTCTCATCTGAATCAAAGTTAAAGCCACTGAGAACATTTCTCACCCTGAAAAATCATGTTTGATATAGTATTTCAGGTTGTAAGTGTGCAGCACTTTGAACTCCTGATTGAATTAACTTGCAAATTAAAATACATTGCTAAATATAAAAGCAATACAATATGTAATTAAAATGTTCTCACCAGACAGATCAAGCCAGATTGACTGGGCTGCATCGAGCAGCAGAAGTTGATCTGTGCAGGTGATCAGCTGAAGTCCTAGGGCTACCTGTACTGACCAGTTTCTGTCATTAGATGGAGCCCTAGATTTCAGTCAAATTCCAAACAGGTTTGTGCAACACTAATAATTAAGAGAAGAAACCTGTGGCTGAAGGTCAAAGATAAGTGAATCAGTGGTAAGCAGGGACATGCTGTACATAATAGTCATTTGTAATGGAATACTCACAATGGGCAAGATGGTTATAGCCATAATATCACTTGAAGTTAAACAACCATTTAACACACAGCAGTTTACTTCATTGATGTCCCTGCCTCTCGGCTCAATACCCTATGTGTCTTATTAACAAAACACCATGACTGTAATATGTAAAATTCATATTGCAGCAACTCGTCAAGCTTACTTTGAAAGCATTCTAGCCTCATTATCTCTTCCATCAAGGACAAGAGCAACAGAATCATGAGCATACCATCTGATTTATTAAAAGGACTACAGAGGTTTAAGGAGAAGGCTACCACCAACTTCGTGGTAACTGGAAATGGCAATAAATGTGGCTTACCAATTTTGCCCACATAGTCATAGAGATATACAGCACGGAAACAGACCCTTCAGTCCAACCCGTCCATGCTGACCAGATAATCCAATCTAATCTAGTACCATTCACCAGCACTTGGCCTATATCCCTCCAAACCCTTCCTATTCATATACCCATCCAGATGCCGTTTAAATGTTGCAATTGTACCAGCCTCCACCACTTCCTTTGGCAGCTCATTCCATGCATGCACCACCTTCTGCAAGAAAATGTTGTCCATTAGGTCCCTTTTATATCTTTCCCCTCACAACCTAAACCTATGCCCCATAGTTCTGGACTATGGGGAAAAGACTTTGTCTATTTACCCTATCCATGCCCCTCATGATTTTATAAACCTCTATGAGGTCACTCCTCAGCCTTCAACGCTCCAGGGAAGACAGCCCCAGCCTAGTCAGCCTCGCCCTATATACCTGCGACTACTTTCAAGGAGCTATGAACCTGCACTGCAAGGTCTCTTTGTTCAGCAACACTGCCTAGGACCTTACCATTAAGTGTATAAGTCCTGCTAAGATTTGCTTTCCTAAAATGCAGCACCTTGCATTTATCTAAATTAAAATCCATCTGTCACTCCTCAGCCCATTGGCCCATCTGATCAAGATCCTGTTGTAATCTGAGGTAACCCTCTTCGCTGTCCACTACACCTCCAATTTTGGTGTCATCTGCAAACTTACTAACTATACCTCCTGTGTTCACATCGAAATCATTTATGTAAGTGACGAGAAGTATTGGGCCCAGCACCGATCCTTGTGGCACTCCACTGGTCACAGGCCTCCAGTCTGAGAAACAACACTCCACCACCACCGTCTGTCTTCTACCTTTGAGCCAGTTCTGTATCCAAATGGCTAGTTTTCCCTGTATTCCATGAGATTCAACCTTGCTAATCAGTCTCCCATGGGGAACCTTGTCAAACATCCGAGGAATAAAATTGTAAAACAAGTTACAAATCCAGAATATATTTTTCAGTCATTGTATTCAGTCATAATAAACACTTTCTGAGCAAACAGAGCTTCTGTACTGCTTGGGCTGCTGGTACCAAATTCTATCTGGTACTAAGAGTTTGCTGATTAGATGTGGATATCTTGCACAATTGAACCATCCTCAGATTATTCTGTTCTAGAACATCCTAATTCACTGCCTGCTGTATTAGTATATGAATCTCAGAATTTTGATTATACTTAACTTATATATGTTACCTATTGAACCTTTTTGATTTATTTGTACAGTGGTTTATTTCAAGTTTTTCATGTGGCATGCCTGAAAACTCCAGTAGCAATGCTCTGAATTATTTCCTAGGTAGCAGAAGTATAATCCCACTCTTAACTAATATTTACTTCCTAGTAACTATTCAAAAAATGTCATTTCCTCTGTATGAGAATATCTTGAGTACCAGATTAATTACTGATGATTTCAGATACCCTGGGAGACAATTTTTCATGGAGACAATTTTTTCTTTTGGTCAGAGCAACTAATGGACATTCGTTTCACCAATAATTTCAGTGAGAGAGCTATTAAGCATCCACGATTCTTTGTGACAAACTAAACTAATTCCGTGAAATTTTCATGCAGATTGCTTTGCACTGGATGAAATATATTGCTCTGTTTTTGTCTTCTCTTACCTCCCATCCCATCTCGGTTCTTGGGAATGGGGTGAGGATGACTCAAATTTAGAATCCTATTTTCACATAAGTATCAATGTCTTCTTCAAAAATACAAAATTGTGGCAATTTATACATTTTTGCTGTCTTTATATGAGACAGACCAATATGATAGTTTCTATGGGGGGGGGGGGGGGCAATGCTGTTGGATGCTTCAGGGCATCCTCAAAGTTGTTTTTAATTTATAATATTCCCTTTTTTTAACTTGGTGCATAAAGCACCTGATCTGGTTGATGCATCGACCTTGGCTATCATAAATCTATTTAGATCATGAAGCTAGTTGCGTAGAGTGAATACTCTACAGAACAAAAGTGAGAGGGCTCTTTTATTAATTTTGCATTGCATAATTCTGTCACCCTCCTGTTCTTCAAATAAAATTGTAGCCATTCCTATCAATTCTAAAATATGTATTGAAAGAAATATAGTGCATGAACTAAAGGGTATAATATGTATAAACTGACATGGCTTAGAGGTAAATGTATTATTGCTGAAAAGTTTTTTAAGATTATTTGTTTTAATTGATTCCCCTGCAGTTTCCAAGAATATAGTTGTAGTGGGAATGTGTACGCAGAGAGTGAATATGAAAGAAGCATGCTGTCTGTGTTTGCTCAGGTCCTGGAGGATGTTGAGGCCCTGAACAGAAAGTACCCTCCAGTTTCCTACTTGGTAAGTAACATAGGTTGCATAGGTAACATAGGCTTAATAACAAATGGTGGTAGCTTTGTGCCTGTAAAATACCTTTGTTGTGTGAAAAAATTTTCAGCTCCTCAAATAATTGAAAAAATTAATTTCTCCATTTGTTACAGCCGTTCTTCTTTCCCCAGATAGAGAAAACCTTTTCTCAGCATCTACCATGTTCAACCCCTTAGTTTTATGCTTCAATTGAATCACCTCTTCTTCTAAGCTCCACAGAAAATAGTCAAGACTAATGTGGTGCTGGAAAAGCACAGCAGGTCAGGCAGCATCCGAGGAGCAGGAAAATCGATGTTTCGGATGGAAGCCCTTCATCAAGAATGGCTCCTCCCTGGAACGTCAATTTTCCTGCTCCTCGGATGCTGCCTGACCTGCTGTGCTTTTCCAGCACCACTCTAATCTTGACTGTGATCTCCAGCATCTGCAGTCCTCACTTTCTCCGCAGAACATAGGCTTGCTGTACTGAATCTTGCCTCATAGGACATTCCCTGATCCAAAATCCAGTCCTGTGAACTGTCTTTTTGCTGCATCTCCGGCAAATATATTCTTTAGTAAGAAGGTCAAAACTGCACACAGTATTCCAGGTGTAGCTGCACAGGTGCCCTGTACTATTGAAGTAAGAGTTATTTGTTCCTCTTTTGTAACTGCTTGTTGTACGTACTTGTTAACTTTGTGTAATTCATGTCCAAGCATATTAGATTCCTCTAAATGCAAACATTTCTGAATCTCTCACTTTCAAAAACATTGGGTTTTTTCTCATTTTTCTTGTGAAAGTGAAATAACTTCACATTGCACTCTATCTGCCATATTGTTGTCCATCTGTCTATATCTATTTGCAACCTCTATGTATACTTGTTACAGTTTGATTTTCCATCTAACTTTGTATCATGAGAGTTCTGGTACTTAAAATGAGTTTTATTTCTTTCTGTATTGAGACCCATATAAAATGTGTGCAACCTTTTGTTCTGGTGTCTTGGTTCACTATGTTCATAGGTATTTTTTATTCTTTTTGCTAAAATGATAATCATAAGACCTTTCATTTAACTACATAAAGCATGACTGTAATTTTTATATTTAATATTAAAATTGACTTCAGGGAAAAAAAAATGTAAAGTTATTTTGAGTTGTGAAATTTTTACAGTAAACCATCGCTAAAACACCCTAGGTTTAACTCCGTTAGTAAAGCCATGTATATAATAATTGATCTTTTGATTTTGCACATATACAGTTGTTCAAGTTCAGTCTTCAGGTCAATTTAGGAGGTAGGAAAATAATTGGATGTATGTTAGGGTGAGTTGAGCTGGGGATGGGAACAAGAGGGAGTTCTCAGCAGGTGGAGAATTGTGGAAAACACAGCAAAACACGGGGATCTGATTATATATTCAGTTTTCTTTTCAAATGCCATACAAATAATTATGCAGGTAAATGGCCTTGTTTCATTATCTACATATTAACTATAAAGGTAACAAACCTGTACAATTAATGTCATGTCCAGTGCTTATTTTCCTGCCGGTCAAATGTTCATTGATCTTCTCATGTAATTTGATTCCAGCACACCATGTGCCTTTGTCGAGCTATCATTTCCTTGTTGAAGGTTCCCTTGTCATTTCAGAGATATTTCTTCCAAAAGATTCAGTCCACTAGCATTAAGGTATGTCTATTAAAAACTGTCTGATTTTGATATTAAAATTTTAAAGGTGGCTTCTTGGGCTTTGCAACAGTATAATTCATTTTTAATTCATGTTTAAACATTTTACATAAATGCCACAAGTAACTTGTACTTCAGTTTAGAACGCTTCTCTTCCTTCATTCTTTATCTCTCTCCATGTCTACCCAGGTTCTATGCTGCCATTGAATTTCATCCACTAATTTATTGACCAGTCCAGTGTCTTATCAATATCCTCTTAAAATTTCCTTTGGATTTCAAAATTGTTGTAAACCATCTGCTTTAATAATACTTGCAAATTTGGACATCATCCACTTGAGCTTGTAGGGAAGTCATTGATATTTGTAATAAACATAAGCAGTCCCAAACAATACTGTGGGATGCTCTTCTACCACTGAGACTTTTGTCTTTGATGGGATGTTGGCATTGCTAACTAGGTCAGCATTTGTTTCACATCCCTAATTGTCCTCAAGAATGTGATGGTGAGCTACTTTCCTGAACTGCTGCAGCCCTTGGAATGTAGGGATACTCACTGTGATGTTAAGAACGAAGTTCCAGGATTTACACCCAGTTGCAGTGTTGGACTGGGTGATGTGGTATGTGACTTGGAGGGTAACTTGCAAGTATTAGTGTTCCCATGTATCTACTGCCATTGTCTTCTAGGTGGTGAAAATTTGAGGTTTCAAAGCTGCTAATAAAGGGTACTTAGAGAGTTGCTACAGTGCATTTTGTATGTGCTATCACTGCACTGATACTGATGGTGAAGTGAGTGAATGTTGAACATATTAGATAGGATGACAGTCCAGTCCTTTGTCTTGGATGGTGTTAAGTTTTTGTGTTGCTTGAACCACGCTCATATAAGCAAGTGGAGAGAATTGCACCTTAACTTGTGCTTTGTAGATGGTGGACAGATTTTGGGGAGATGAGCGGTGCGTTACTCACTCTAGAATTCCTAGCCTCTAATGTGGTCATTGCTCATCTCATGGAAATGCTCTGGGACTCCTACAACTACAATCTCCTTTCATTGTGATAGCTATTACTGCGACCAGTGAAAACTTAATCCCTTTGATTCACATTGATTTTGCTACAGGTACTTGGTGGTACAGTTGTCTAAATGTTGCTTTCACTGCAAGGACAATCATTCTCCCTCACCTAGTCCTTACTCCTCAGCCCTTCCAACATTCTAACCAGTTTTTACTCTAGTTTTGTATCCTTTCCCTAATTCTGTGTCTCTTATTTTTCCCAGTAGACTCACGATGCAGCTTATCAAAAACCTTCTGCAAATTGATGCATATCACATCATTTGCATTTGTCCCATCACCATCATAATGTCTTCAAAGAATTGTCAGCCTGATCATGCACCATTTTCCTTTTTAAAATCATAATTTGCTGCTCCCAGTTATATTGGTGAGAGATGTTTCACCTTTAATTAAAGATTCCAAAGTTTCCCCACCATACATATGAAACAACGAGACTATACCTTCCTGTAGCAGTCCTCCTTCATTGCTGAGATGAACAAAGCAGCACACTCATTTTGTAGAGTATGCGTTCTCCATCACTTACCTGAAACATATTCGCTTATGAAAATATGACTTACATTAGCTGCAATTCAGATTGCACGTTGACACCATATTTTATAGAACTATAAACTAACGTTTCTATTATGCAGGAACTCCTCCACTGAATAATATAACAATCATCACTTTAGCAGTCTCTCAGCTAATTGAAATAAGGAAAGTATTTCATGAATTTACATTTTCCTTCAGGTAATTTTCACTGATTCTTTTGCAGTTGGCACTATCGCCTTCTCCTCGCACTCCAACTGAACCAATCACTGTACAGAATAACCAGCAACTGGCCCTGAAAGTAGAAGGTGTTATCCAGCATGGCTCCAAGCCTGGCTTCTTTCGGAAAATTCAGGCAGTTTGCCTAAACGTCTCATCCTCACTGCAGACCAAAGGTGTACAGGATTATAAGGTAACTGCCTTCATCACGTTTACAAAGCTGTATTTATCCTCAATAGTATTGATAACCCAATATGTAATCAGTTTGAGTTGTTATAAATGAATATCGATGCATGTTTGTAAGAACATGTTTTCTAACTGATCTGTTGTACTTGTAGATTGTTAGGGTTAAACGCCTGAGAACAACATCAACCCAGTTTTCATTCTGCATTAATAATGAGTGTATTGCTTGGTGGTATGTTATACTGATTAGGATACAATTTGACGCCCTTGCCTAATGTCTTTGTGTGCACCCTTAAAGCCTATAAGTTGTAATGTCTTCATGAAAGTGTAAATGTATTTAATTCAAGATAAAACTGCAGTTGTTCCAATATATTGCAGCTACACATTGATGTCTTTGTCCATTTGTCACTTGATATTATCATTTGGTAGATTGTTAGCAATGTTCATTGCTTGTACTTTATTTCAAAAGTGGATGAATAATTGAGACTGATGATGTTTTGCATTTATAAAGTCAGTTAAAGTTATAACTTCAGTAAAATTGAGCTTTATAATGCTGACAAATGTGCATGAGTTTAAATTTCTCATGTCCATTTCTCAGGTATTGCTGGAGAATATGACGAATGAAGTAGAGCAGCGGGTGGAGCCCCATAACGACTATTTCAGCACTCAGTTCCTGTTGTGTTTTGTTGCACTTGGGAACCACAGTGTTACTGTTGAAGCATCTGTCATTGATTCTAATGGCATAATTTGGAAAACAGGACCCAGAACTACTATTGCTGTCAAATCCATGGAGGATCCATTCTCTCAGCAATTACGCCTGCAGCAGCAACAACAGCAGTCACAACAGTCACAGCTGCAAAGGAACGCACTCTGCAGATTTTAGTGACGAATCATTTCAACTTGGGAAATATGCTTTGTGAATATTTTGTCAGGTAATAAGGACTTTGTTAAATATCAGATGATCAGCTTAACATTGGTTGAGGAATATCAGGGATGTAATTCTTCCTTCAAATTCCCTAATGTTGTATTAAACAGTTTACTCTGAATTAAACTCTGTTTTTTTGCAATCTTCAAGTTCCTTCACCAGCTCTTTCTGCCTTGTCCACCATAAAATGAAACAAACTGACTATCACTGCTAGTACTGCTCTTTGGATCAGTTGATGTGTGTTGAATTAGATTGCACACTTTATTGTTCGAAACTCCCTACTTTCTAAGAGTATGCAATGATTTAACTGGCTCTGACAAAGCTGAGGTTCCGAGTAAATAAGTTTTATGCTGATACCTTCCAGAATCTGGCTATGGACATTTTTTAAAGTCATGTTTTTGATTAATTCTTTACCCATTGATTGTTAATTTTGGAAGGTTTATGAACTAGGATCAAGCAGTGACCAGTGACGTGTGTCAATCACGTAACAATATAAAATTTGTGTCTTCAAAATTAATGGATGAGGAAACAACTTTTAAAAGAGCCTCTTGCTCCTTTTTCCTTGATTCCCTTAACCAATAAAAATATATCAGTCTGCCTTGAAGATTTCAATTGATTGAGCAACCCACTGAGGCTTTTGAAGAATAAAGTCTCAGATATTCACTGCACTTTGTGAAAACATGCTTCCTGATTTCACAATTATAAACTGAATTGAAAAAGCCTATCTGAAAGGTGTTTAAGTCCTGACTAGTTACAAAGCCACAAATTACTGCAGATGCTGGTACTGAAAACAACAAATGCTGGATATCACAGCAGATCAGGCAGCATCTATGGAGATAGAGCAAACTAATGTTTCGAGTCTAGATGACTCTTCATCAGAGCTTAATGAAGAATCATTGAGATTCGAAACGTCAGCTTGCTCTCCCTCCATGGATGCTGCCTGATCTGCTGTGATATCCAGCATTTGTTGTTTTAATTATAAGGCCGCTTTGGATACAAGTCTGATTTTGCAAGCTTCACAATTATTAAGTTTATCACAATAAACACAAAAGAATGCTTCTTTATAAAGCAATGAATTCAGTCAGTTCACTATGGAACACCAATTTGTGGCTTCCTACCTGACTGGGTGCTTGTTTCTTGTTTTGACTGAGCTC
Source organism: Chiloscyllium plagiosum (assembly GCF_004010195.1). Lineage (NCBI taxonomy): Eukaryota > Metazoa > Chordata > Chondrichthyes > Orectolobiformes > Hemiscylliidae > Chiloscyllium > Chiloscyllium plagiosum. The sequence goes on from NC_057718.1 coordinate 47,902,856, forward strand.
TTTCTTCTCTCCTCATCTTGCACGGCTAGCTGCTAAAAATTACGACCATTAAATTCTTGCTAGCTACTTTTATAAATAGTCAGTGATATTTCTGAGTTCTGGTCGGCTTGCCAATGCATGAGCAGCATATGATGCATCTCTGGTTATCTAGGTGATGTTTGCCCAATTGGTTTCTTAAGGTGGCGGTCATCTTATTGATATAATTTATCATCATCTGACTGATTTCCTAAAGTTTCAAGTCATTTTGAAAGGATAATACTATCTTTCTTTGCTTTTCAGAGAGATAAGAGTCACATGTTCAGGAATCAAACCTAGCACTGTACTGAATATGTACACCTTAGGATGTCTCATAGGAAATCATTATGTCGTTCATTAAAGACAAATTATATAACAATGTACTATTGGAAGAAAATCCTGTAAAATACACATCACAAGTACCAATGTAAAACTATTCATAGGCCAGTACAAAATATAAAAGAAAATCACAGTTTCTCTTTAAGTGACTTTAAGTCAAAAAGTTAATCAAAGTTTAAAAAAAAATAAAATTGTGTGGCTTCAAATAAGTTGTCACTCATATTTGTCCTGTAACAAAGCAAGCCATAAAGGTGGATCTCCTTTACCCTTGAGTTAATCTCAATCCTACATGATTTATTTACTGTACACAGATACCCAAATACCATTGCTCCTGCATAACTTCACATTTTTCAATTTTAGCATGATCAGAATTTATTGCCAAATCTGACTTGCTCTAAGAGGTGGTGGTCATTCACCTTGAAATTCTGCAGTCTGAATGAGTAAAGTGCTGTCATAGTACACTGGTTACAGGATTTAGGTACACTGGTAACTTATTTCAAATAAAGAAAGGTGAATATTTTGTGTGGTGATTTATATTTTGTCAGGAATGTGTGGCTGTTCCCATGCAGCTGCTTCTGTTGCCCATCTGGCAAAGTCTTCAAAGAACCCTTGGCTAGTTGCTCATGTTTCTGTCCTCATGAATGAGTTGCTGTAGAGCAGTCTGTACATGATACACATTGTACTTGTGGTGGAGGAAATAGTTGTTCAAAGGAGTGCATAGACTTCTGGTCAAGTGGGTACTTTTGTCCTGGATGATATCGAGCATCTTGAGAATTACTGCAGATCCACCTATCCCATTACACTTCTGCCTTGTGTCAAACAGGCGATGGTGAAGCTCTGCAGAAGAAATTAGCATAGAGAAAAACAAATTTTCTTTTGAGTGAGTGAGCCAGTTTTAAAGCTATTTTTTGCCATAGATCAGATTATTTTGATAGGTGTTTACTGCCATTATATATTTTTAAAAATATATGTTTGGTTTATTGTAAATTATGAAAGTGAAGAATTTCAATTTTTAAAAGCTTTATGCATTTCTTCAGATTAAATAAATAGTCAGAATACGAGATCAGGCAAAAGTGAGGACGACAGATGCTGGAGATTAGAGTCGAGAGTGTGGTGCTGGAAAAGCACAGCAGGTTAGGCAGCATCTGAGGATGAGGAAAATCAACGTTTTGGGCAAAAGCCCTTTATCAGGAATTCCTGAAACATTGATTTTTCGCTCCTCCAATACTACCTGACCTGCTGTGCTTTTCCAGCACCACACACTCGACCCCAGGATACTAGATTACCCTTCTCTAGGCAATTTTTATATGAATGCCATTTCCTGCAATCAAGTGATGAGTAACCTAAACTATCAATAGAATTTGCATTGCAAAAAAATAAAAAATACAAAATATGTTTCTGGATCCTACATTTGATGATACATTAAGCACTCAGAATCTCCAGTGGGATCTCTGTTAAATGTTTTGCATTAATAATATTTATTAAATGTTATATATCTTCATTTCTTGACTCATTTCAGTTGCTGAATAATCCATCTGTGGAGCTAGTCTCTGCCAAAGGTGGATCAGGTGATGTTGGATGAGGTGGATGAGAATTATCTTGCCACTTGCCTCTGAGCCAAGCTGGTGCTCCACTCAGTGCTGCTTGGAGTGGTTGGTGCTTTTGCAAATGCTTCTCCAGTCTGTGCATTCTAGGACAAGCGATTCCCACATATTGGTGGGGATGTTGCATTTATTTTGGGTGGCCTTGTGGCATTTCCTTTGCCTTCCTAGTGATGACTTACCCTTGTGCAGCTCAGAATAAATCATTTGTTTTGGGAGTCTTGGGTTCGGCATTTGGACATTGTGGCCCACCCATTGCAGCTGGTCGTGCATTACCAATGTCTGAATACTGAGGATATTGGCCTGGGATGGGGCATTGGTATGCCCCATTCTACCTTCTTCAAAGGAAGCAGCAAATCTATAACAATACTCTATAATGAGCAGTTATCTAAATGTTCCTGTACTGACACTTGATCCATCTGGTTCACTTCATCCCTAAGAACCAGCTCCCAGCAATGTTTTCTTCTTGTTGAATTAGAAACATACTTCTGTAGAAAATTCTCCCAAAAAAACTGAGCTCCTGTCCTCCTTTCCGACTATTCCAGTTTCTGTCTAGATAATTAAAGTTCCTATGATATTTTTTGCACCTTGCCAATTTGTTCCTCTGCATCTTTTCCACTAGTGGACTCAGACCATAGCTAGTGGTCTAATTGTACATTCTTGTTTTTTAATTGAAGTCAAGTAGGTCTGTCCATGACCTTCGTGGAACATCATCGCTGTCCAGCACTTCTGTCTTTTCCTTAATCAATTTGTCACCTCTCCACTCCACCCCACCCCACCCCTCCCCTCTATCTTTCTTGATTACCTTGTATGCAGATTCATTTAATAACCAGTTCTGCCCTTATTTATATTAGCTCACTATTCTGTGTTATAGCCACAACATCCTATTTCCACATGACTCTGCACCTGTAACTAACTCAGCAATCTTTTTTTTAACCACACTCAATGCATTCGCATGCAGGCATCATCACCCAGGTTCAGACTTTGTCAGTTGCTTCCATATGCTGAACCCACTGAATAACTTGCTATTTTCTATTACAGTGCTCTCTTTCACTTTCAGTGTTCTCTTTGGCATTCATCTCTAATACTATTTATTGGTTGGTTTAATATCTCTCCCCACAAAGAAATTGGTCTCAGCTGTGCTTAGGTATAGTTTGGTCATCCCTGCATAGGATTAATTTTAGCCCCATTGCACTCTCCAGCACTTTTCCACTACTTCTGCACCATCTTTCAAACCACGCAAATGTTTGCTTTTTTCTTGTATTCTGATACTTGTGTGTAGAACCAGGAATATTCCAGTGATTACTACTTTTAAGGTCCTTTTGCAAATTTCCTGTTTAACACCTTAAGTTTTGACCATGAACCATACACATCCTTCTACCCATATCCTTGGAATTGATGTAGCAAACACTTCCCCTGAGGGTCAGCAAAGTACTGGGGCAGTGCATCATCCTGAAGTCTGAAGCTGTAAAAACATCCATCTCTCCCCCTGTCAATTTCCGATCATGATGGTTCAGTCTTCTTCATGAACACTGTCTGTCTAGCAATGTGTCATGGACTTGGCTGTTTGTGCTTCCCAAATGAACTGTGATTTCTATCAGCATTCAAAATTGAACACTATGGGAGAGTGAGATACACCCAGGTGACTATCTGGTGGTCACCTATTTTTTCCTCTCCCTGCATACTCTTAGGCTGTGGTATGACACCTCAAATCTTAAACCTCACGGATGTGTTGTGATGCCAGCTGCTTCTTTAGATCTGAAACCTGGAAATTAAGGTTCTGCCACTAGTGACACAAATGCACTTTGGGCTGCTTCCATGTCCTGGATAGCCATGTTCCCAGGTAGAACAGGATTTGCACTTGAGAACTCAGCTGCTTTCCTGAACCTTTTAGATAAACTGTACTATTACTAATAAACTTTACTATTTGAAAACTCAGCAGATACAGGCTTCCTTTCTATTGACATCATGAAATTATAGGGAAGTTAATATATTACATGAACCTTTTCAGTAAATTTTTAATTTCCTAATTCCTTAGACTAATTCCCAATTTCAGAAACAAGGAGACAAAACTACAAAATTCACCTGCCAATCAACTTGTAGACATCCTTGATATATACTTCTGATAAAATGTATCCCATAATTGAAAATTTTAAGCCAGACCCAAGGAGTGCTCCCTTGTTTTCAAATAGTATATGGGACCTCTTATGTCTAACTGCACAAGCAAAAAATGGTTTGTCACCTGATGACATTTCTATTAATGCAATATTTCTACAATGCTGCACTTGTTAGAGACTTGACTGCGTGAAAGTAGTGCAGTGCAACTTGTCTAGAATCTCAGTCAGAAGTGGAAGTAGTATCACTGGGTCATCTGTGCACTTCATGGATAAATATTCATATCTTGTAAATAAACTCCCACCCTTAATGCTTACTGCCTCCATTGAAGCGTACAGTTAGTTTCCCAGCAACCTGATTTTCCAGGGTATAGGTTTCTGTTATAACACAGGATATTAAGGTTCTATCCCCTTATTACAGATGGTGTTCATCATTGGTTGCAAGTAAGAGCACAAAGCATCTTTTGCTTGTTTGTCTATATTCCAAAGTTTTAGATATGATACTACTAAAATTTTACTGGGATAACAATGGCTCATCTGTCAATTGGTCTACTTATTCAGACTCTTGAGAAAATGTGGGAAAATTTAAGATTCTCTTTGTAAATGAATTATACTCATCAGATTGAATCCACAAGACACACAGACCATCCAGAAATGTGTGTTTCACACAGAAGCCAAAAAGTCAAACTCGTAAAGTATCTAACGTAATGCAATATAGCTACATTTATAATATTTTACAAGTCTTATTTGAACTGAATTAAATTGAATTTATTGTCATGTACTGAAGCAGTGAAAAGCTTTGCCTTGCGAGCAATACAGGCAGATCACAGAAATAGCATAGATAAGTAAATAATAGGTAAATAGTAGCAAAAACATAAACACAGGTCGAGGCGAATGTTAAAATTATGAGTCCATTCAGTATTCTAACAACAGGAGGGTAGAAATTGTTACGAAATTGGCTGGTGCATGTGTTCTGACTTCTGTACCTTCTCCCCCATGGTAGAGGTTGTAGAAAAGCATTTCCTAGGTTGGCATGTCTGACATATGAGGAGAGATTGAGTCAGTTACGATTGCATTTACCCAATGGGAAGGGCTCAGTTCAGGAAAGTTAGTCAGCATGGACCACTTGGGTCAAAGGGTCTGTTTCCATGCTGTAGAACTCCATAATGCACTGAACCTTATGGGTAATTTAGCATGACCAATTAACCTGAGCCACATATCTTTGGAATGTGGGAGGAAACCCACGCAGACAGGTGGAGAGAATGTGCAAACTTCACGCATCAAACCCAGGTCCCTAGTGCTATGAGGCAGCAGTGCTAACCACTGAGCCACCATGCCACCCACTTCCATAGTTGCTTGGGCCAAGCAGAAGCTGCAAATTATTTGCATATTGAATGCTTCAGTCAAAGCAAATCATCACCACCCAAAAACTAAACTATTGGTCATATTTATGCTGATACTGGGCTGTGAATTGCTTAAAGCAAGGTTTCTGCCCCACTATACTGCAAGTCCTGCTTCATAAGTGCTGGGCAATCAAATGGCCAGCAGCTTTCTGGTTCCAGCAGCAAATCAAATGGACTTGAAGATGAATCTGGGGTTTTGCTATGGGCCAGGCTGACAGGGTCCAGCAAAGTGTGTAGGAGCATGTGTGAACAGAACAGGACTGAAGGCACAGGCAATTAGCTGAATTTTATGACACAGACTTCTCAACACTATTGCATCATTCCTAACTGAAAACCACTTTGTGAGCAATTACTGTTAATGCAGAAGAGAGGAGCAGAAGCAGTATGATTTCCCTCCAATTGTACACATAATTATAATAGTTAATGATGTTCAAGTGTCCTGTTTTTGATGCTTCAATAAGTTCAATAAAAAATTTGGAAGACTCTCTCAGTTAAAGTTACATCTGTATCTTTTGCCATAGAACATAAATATAATCAATTAATTAAGACAGATTAATGCAAAATCAGAGAATGAACTACAATTGTCTTTTGTCCCAAGGTAAAAAAATTTATTGATTTTGATCAAACTAGCAAGTGTAGATATGGCTACACTGATTCATTCTGCAGCCTTTTCCCAAACAGTGGAGTCACAATTAAAATAAAACAATCTCTGCACTGAACTGATGGAAATTGTGTCATACACATTACTGTACACTGCAACATGCAACCTGGAACACCTTGATATGAAATTATTTTGCATTAGGTGTATATAAATAACAGGGCAGACTTAAAGTTCTTATATTTAGAAATGGTGTAGTCTTCATATCAATGTATTTTATTAATATCCCTTCTCTGCATATTTTAGTATACAACAGTTGTAAAACAATGAATACAATTAGGTACAAAGTTATCAAGAGTTTTTGCAGTTTGACATCAATGGTAACCTGTTTGAGGGTTTATTTACTCTTAAGATTAAAAACATTGTAAACAGCATGTTTTAAAAGAAAAAGGCAAGAGGAAAATTTATATACGGCAGTCAACCATATTTATCTAGGGCTCATAGAAAATAAACAACAATATTTAAAATTCATTTGTTTCAGGTGTGTTTTTATTTGATTTCAGACTTCTCCATTAGACTCTCTGGAAAACCAGATTTGGATTTAGCAAGCTAGCTCAATAAGTATTCTCATCTATAGTTTCATGTTGGATTGCTACATGCCTGGATACCTTTGTTCATCCACTGTTATATGACTTTATACAGGTTAGTTTCCTCACACAATAGGTTATATTTCTCATGTTCTCAAAGTTATTACAGGAAAGATTGTGACTTGTCACCATTATTTCAGCAAAATCACAATTAAATTCAGAAAGATTCCACTAGTTGACAGGAACAACAAGACAGTGAATATTCAAGGAAAATTGGGGGGGGGGGGGGGGGGGGGAAAAAGTGCTGTTAAGTCCAATACTTTGTTTTCTCCAAAGTATTGGACTTCCCAACCTATTTCTGAATGTGTAAACAATAGGTTACACCACAGTAATGTTACTAATTAAAATCAAAATTGGAAAATGTACTCTATAAATAACACTTTAGAAGAACCTACCATTAACACATACATGACTAATTTCCTCCTTGCTACTTCACCTCATGAGAAACTGCTAGTTCTTTCCACTGTACATTCCACCTCCATACTTTACTCAAGCACAATAAGAAAACAGATGGATTGGTGAGCAATTGATATTCAATAAAACGTAGGTTTAAAACTTATCTAGATGCAGATTATACCATTTCAAATTTCAACTGCAAACTTCCAATTATTCTTTTCTGATAAAGCACAGCCAAATAGAATCTTGCATTTTAACCTATGTTAGTCCTATATGCTTCCAGATTGGATCTTTTGAGTAACTCAACCACCCATAATGAGGCAGGTACAGTCAACCATTATGGATGTCGTGAGAGGCAGCGCATGGATTAAAGTTGTGATTTGTAAGGTTCCCAAATGGTAGGGAAAATAAACATAAGACCTCAAAATGCCAGTGCAGCATGTAAATAAAGTTAAGCTAGAAACTGTTGCAGTAGAAGGACCTAAAGGATAAAGTCAAACCCAGTGTTCAGCAAAATTAAATAACGTGGTATAATTTTTGTAGGTTTTTTTTGTTCCAGGAGAGGTGACGAGATAGCTGGGATTGGGGTGGCAAAGGGCAGCAAATTTTGCTTACTTAAATCTTAAGTTCATTTTGTTGTTTCCCCAATTTTGGTTTGAAATTGACCAGCAATAGATATGATGTAATCAGTCAGCACTGGACTCCTGAAACTTTCAAGCTGGCTGAATGGTTGATGTGTCAGGAATTTGGGCTTGATGTATGAAAACTAAAGGGGGAAAAAAAAAGGATGATATACACAAGTTGGCCTGATGATTTCTGCCCTAATTTGTCATTTTCTATTCATAAGGATTTTATTGTTTTTGGTTACACCAGTCTTGTTATTGAGAAACAGTCCTAAGATTATATCCAGTGGAAATCCATTGAGGATGCTCAATAAATCTTAAGTGACAGGTGTAGTTTTATTTATTTTTAAAATAAAATTCATATGCCGACTGATGATTAATAAAAACAATTTAAAACACACTTTTTTTTACTTAAAGCAGAAATACTGACATTCTGAAACACAATCTCGTCAAGAAATGTAAAATGCAATACAAAAACAAAATTCAAATATGTTGGAACCTCACACCATGACCTAATATATGGAGAAAATTATTTGACATGTTTGAGCTCTTGAAATTACTCCAACATTTCTTAATTATCACACGTCAACAGCTAAAATACAGTACTGCCTTGTGGCATGTAAGCAGATCTCAGCAACAATTTTACCATTACTTTGATATCTGCAGTATCCTACTAATTGGAAGAATACTATCTAATTGGAAGAAATAGGATTTTGGACTAGTCATCGGAACAACAATTAAACTCGGGTCATGAAAAAAATCAGCCTTTAAAATGACCCAGTATACTCAGAACGTGCATGCAGTATTTCAGTATTTCTTTCTCTTTTGGTGTTTAAATATTTAAATATAACAGAGAGCCAACTCATGTATGATAAAGGTTGTGGAGTTCAGAATTATCTCCTTAGAGGACGAGGTAGGGGTTGGAGGGGAGTGAAAAAGTGATCACATAATTTTGCACTTACACATTTTATATATTTCTGCAAAGCACCCAACATAACACCATCTGCTATATATAGAATCCAGAATTTCTTTTAATAAAATTCTAGATCTTGCTTAATTAGCTGAATTTTCTTTTCTTCCATTTGCCTATATTTTTCAGTTGTTCCAACTTCTGGTTTCAAAAGGTTCTGGTTTTAAAGACATTCAGATAGGGGCTCTAACCTCCTGGATTAAATATTTTAATTAATAACACAATCATTTACAGTTCATGTGCTGATTGGTTATCAAATCAGACCTTTGAAATTTCTGGCTGATCAAAATAGGGTATTTGATGGTTGTCACATCCATGATAGGTATGTCTGCAGTAAAGAACAGAAAAAGCTTTCAATTGCCTCATTTTTGTTTTGTCAGTGTAGGAACATGCTTAACCAGCTGGATGCATACTTGCTGTAGGGGAGGGCTAGCTGTACAAAGGGAACAGAGCATAGACCACCACATGTGCTCCCAGCAATATACATGAGAACTGACACCTCCCAGACTCCTAAAACACTTATGCAGGAAGGAGGACTTAACGCAAACACATTTCTGATGGGATGAAAAATATACCAATTCAACATTTCTTCGCCACCCCACACGTTACATCATTTTTTATTAACATGGACTATTTTGATTTAAGACAACTATAATACTCCAAGTCATAAATAAACCAGTGTCTCTACCTTTAATCCCAAACACTATAAACTGTAATGCATGTTTCCTTTTCCTGACCTGAGCCATTTTACTTTGGCCTAATGGCAAAAGAACAATGGGCCTGGTTTCTAAGCAGGTGGCAAAAAAAATCCAGTGTTAGGCAGTGAAATATTATTCTTAATGCCTGAGCTACCAGCCCATTTATTGAAGCGAAATACTGAAATTCAAGAAATTAGTTAGTTCACAAGGTTTTTTTTTTTAAAATCTTGGAAAAATAAATCATGATTTCCAAGCATCAAAATGGAACAATGACAAAAATGCCTTCAGTCAACAGATTAATTGACCAAGATTAAAAATCATCTGCATCAATTCACGCAAACTATCAGTAACAATTACACAATTCAACTGAACAATAGAACGTGTACATAAAAGATACAGCCAGAATCAGTGAGTTTTAATAAAGGAACATAGTAAAATGTACCAAGATGATCCTGTACTTTAATCTATAAATTTTTTTGTTATTTCTAATCCATTGTGTGAAATCTCTTATAAGAAACACTTTCCATGCTCTCTGACAGTCTGGCTATCCCGCAATAGTAGCACTGTAATAGTCCTGAACTAACTACAACTAGCAGCTTCTTGCTAATTAAGATACTACATGATTGGCTCCATTACTTGATTTGGTCATTTCAACTAAACTTTACTCAGAATGTACCATACATATTAGAAATAGAATGAAGTTTTTTCTCAGCTTTCCTAACTATTTTACTTGTAACTATTTATGTGTCAAAGATGTCATAATTAATGATTTATGATCACTGAAGTTGTAGTTGTTTTAGACCAGTACTTATGAATCATAAACCAAAGTATATTAGCTGCTATGAAAACAAACTTCTCTCTGCCAATAATATAAAAACAGTGACAGATTTGACTAGTTTCTCATCAAGGTCATCTTAATTTGGAAAAGATAGGAGATATGAGCTTCCTCCTGACAGTCTTGAATGTTGGCAATTTTGCCTCCTGAAGCAACTGGAAGTGACAGTATTTACTGCAGTAACTTGAAGCACTCTCCAACCTTTTTTTTCCTGTTTAAAGAGGATATTGTGGCTATGAAGGATAATCGAACAGTAAGGATGCTTAAGGATCACGTAAACCTTAACACCAGGTTGTAGACTTGAAGGTCTGGATTAATATTTTAAATTTGAGTCTAAAAATCTTGATGAAAAATGACAGGCGACCAATCCATCCTTATTTTTTATCATCCTTCAAGAAACATATACATTCACACATGGACACTGACACACGTGCTTGGGTTCAAGTCTGAATTCAAAGTTGTAGTTCTCAAAATTCCCAGAGTGCCAGGCAATGATACAAATACTCCAGAACATTATACCACATGTAGCCAGAAAGAAATCCCATTAGTTGTACAAAGAAGAGCCACAAAGGGTCAAGGGTCATAGCTCTGGAAGTTGCTACAGTTTGACCTTTGGGAGGAGGGAATGCTCCTGTAAAACAAAACAAAAATTCTCTTTCAGTTTTCTTAGTAATTTCATAAAAGGTGGCATGTTCTGTTTAATCTGATGAATAAACCATTTCCAAGAATCAATATTCTCTTTCCACTCTAGAATATTTCTTCCTCCACCAGATCAAAGAACTAGTGAGCTATAGATTTATTATAATTGATAATGCCATACTGTTGTTACAGGTGATCAGGGCATAAACATCTTAAGGACAGGAATGCTATTTCCACCCTTTAAGATGGGAAAGACATTATCCTAAACCCCATTCAGCAGAGCAGCCTAAAAACCTTACCAACAGCGAAAGCTGCATTAATTTTAGCCTCTTATTCATGCTACTAGATGTACAAGACAGTAGATAAGCAATGCAACCTTATTAATAAACTTGTTCAAAATAGATTCATTTGTAGTACAAAGATTGTGCATTAGTGAAAAAGGACAGTTTGTCATGGCTTCTTGTATTGCATTCATCAGAATAATTTGCAAGAATTACCAAGTAAAGGGAAAACAACATTTATATTGGATAGCAGGACAGTATTGTTTGGTTGGCAAGTGGACTCTGATTGGTAGAAGTGTTGTGATTAAAACAAAACACACCACTTAGAGGACTGATAGTTAACTGCCAAGTTTTCTTTAAATCCTAAATGAGGCTGGTTGACTGATCAGTGAAGGTACTTCCCTAAGAAATTAAAGGAACAATTGTCACCCATTTTGTTGAAGTGAAACAGGCACAGTGCACCGATGCGTCTTCTATCTGCAAAGAACAGGCCTGATGTATGAATATATGTAGCTTCCCATACACACAAATGTGCTACACAGAGCAGAATTAACAATCCTACATTGGGTTGTCAACTTAATTATTCACAAACTGAGGATTATTTAGCAAAGACTGTCCAAACACAGAATTACATCTAATGTTGGACACTGTTTCGAGCTCTGCAAGCATAGGCTGGTTGTGCGTGGCCAAAATGTTGCTTGTTGTCAACAGCTGGATAGATATCACAACACTTTGGGAACATATAGTGCGCATACCTAGCAATACACTGGTAGCTTTACATCTTGCTCAAACTTCTCACTTTGTATTTAGTACAAACCTGTGAATGGACCCAAAGCCATCTCATTTGTTCCTGAAAAGTGCTCTGTCTCAAACACTGAGCAACAGTAAACTGTTTCATACAGTCAGTGCAGTAGTGACACGAGTGGTATTTGTCACTAATAAACTGCTAACATCAAGCTCGAAAGACTTTCTGCTTACAACATAAATGAGCAATGTGGTTAATGAATTTCAATGTCGATGTGGTGCTTATAAGCTACAATTTTCAAGGACTGGCAAATCATATCAAACAGCATATCTCTTTGACTGTTCACAACAAGCGGAGTGCTGATCATGCCTATGCTTGCAAAACTTAAGTGTCCAACATTACTTACGATTCCACAAACTGACAAAATTTGCTAAATAATTATTAATACATGTCTACCAGGGTCAACTCACTAACTAATCAACATTCTCCTCAGAGTATAAATGTTGTTTCTGTTTACTTGCGAATTCTTGTGAATAATCCTTGAATGCAAGATGAGAAACTTCAACAAAATTTATTTATTTCACCAATATCCAACATATAAATGTCAACATGTTGTCCTTATATAAAGGAGATTCTATTGTAATGAAGTCTTCACTCATTTTGCCTTCTTTGTGGTTTCTTATTGGGTACAAAATAGTTTCCTCTATCATCAAAAAGCAAAATGGTACTCATTTATAACAAAATTATATTCATAACATGAAGATTTATGTCACAATTTGTGTGCAGATTAATGTGATCTTGTATTTTTTTCTGAAAGATGAGCTAAAACTAATTTGAGACGGCATTGCAAAAGGTCAGTTTCCACAAACCCCAGAGATGATAATGAACAATATCCTAAATATTACTCCATCTTTATTTGCAGATTTTAAAATTATTTTTAAACAGTTTTAATAAAAATTTTAACAACCTCAAAAGTTCCCCGAAATTTCTTGAATATTGCGATGTGATTACTGTTCATGTATGAGAAGACAAACAGTTGTCAAACTACTTTAATCAGTGGAACCACAGTTAAACTTCAATATTTTCCACATTAATTACCTTTGCAACTGATTACTAAAATTGTTCATATTGTGTTCTTTTTGGGCTGGATTTTTGTTTTGTATTCCTCCTTTGGACCGGCCTGTTCGGTCTTGTAAAACATACAAACTTACCGAGCCACAGCTGTTGTCAGCTCTGTGCTTTCCCAAGATGCTGAACACAACTATAATTAGATCTCAAAATTCTCAAAGCCTCAGGCAATGATTCAAATACTTCAGAGTATTACAAACAGAACAAGTAAGAAATCCCATGAGGTATACCATTAGAGCCATAAAGGGCTGAGGGTGCAGCTCTGGAAGTCACTGTTGTTCAACACTGTCCTCCAGATCCCCAGAGTGGTCTGGAAATTGTCTGCAATAATGGAAATGGTGCTGCCACAAAACTTATTAACTTCATAGACGCTCCAAAAAAAAAAGAGGCAGAACTTAATCACCCGAGTGTAGGTGCCAGTGGATGACCCAGAAGTGAGCAACATTACTGCTATTGGCAGGAACGCTAAGTCATTAACATTAATGCAGTCGAGACATGGTGCCGGGTCAATTGTGTAGTAGGGTAGGGAAATGCCAACCTATACCTACAGTCTATGGTCCAACCAGAATACAATGCTTACAAGTCAACAGCATCAAATTTTAAAAAAAATTGTGATGCATTGCTTTTATAAGCAAAAAAAATTTTGACTTTGCAAAAATATAGTTATTAAAAATACAACCAATAACAAAATATCAGTATAATAAAGAGAAAAAACAAAAGTTACAATACAACTACTGTCTACTAGCTACTTACCTACCCTATAATACAAAACAAAACCAATAAATAAGTGAAGTGACTAACAGATCAAAAATAAAAGCAAAAAAAACACAAAATTTCTGTGCTCGGCGCAAAGCTCCCAAACAAAAGAATGGGAGTATTGTATATAAACCCGTATTAACTCAGGAGTCTCCCCTCCAGGGCCCAGGCCTCAACAAACCTAACCGTTCTGGTTAAACAAATACCCTCGCTAAAATAGCTAACAAATCTATATCCAAACACCACAAATAGGGCTGCCATGTCTTATAAAAATGGTCTGTTGTGTGGTACACCACGTTTGTAAAAAAAGTCCAAGGGAATGTGCTCCATAATTAATTTCCACCATCCCAGCAAGCCCGGTGGGTTCTCAGAACCCAACTTATCAGAATATTCTTCCATGCACAGTATGCAAGAATATTAATTACTTCCTTCCCACGCCCGGCTAAAGATGATAACTTTGGTAGATCTAAGAGGAAAGATATCAGGTCTACTTTAACTTCAGTCCTCAATACCCTCCCGATCTCTCCTGCCACTGCGCTCCAATAAACACTGAGCCTGTGGCATGTTCGGAAGCAATGGGTAAGAGTACCTCCACTTACTTTACATTTGGGGCGCAATGAAGACACCCCTTTTTAAACTTAGCCAGATGAAATTAACTGCATATCGCATGTCCTATTACAGATCGAGATCTGTATCACCATCTTAATCATGCCACCCACCACAGATGTTCCAGACCTCCAGTCTCATTTATATCTATTCGATCAATATCATGCAGTAGAGAATGGCCAATGCATAAATAGCTCTAACAGGACAGAGCATGATCACACAGTTCAGCAATATCTTCCTAATGTTTACCTAAAGGCAAACTTGTTGCAGCTTCCATCACATTTGATCGCACATGCCAGAAGCGGATGTGGAACTGGTCAGATAGCAAGATAACAGGGCAATTGGAGATAGCGAAATAGGAGTGCAGAAAGAAAAGTGCAAAGAAATATTGAGAGCTTGGTTGCCACCACAGGGCAGAAAGGAAACTTCAGAAAGATAGGAAGAGGAGTTGTGAATGTCAAAAACAATAGCTGTATTCTCCAATATAGGAGTGGCAGCCTGTTTCATCATCAAAACCATACTGAGGTGGAGGTGGTGGTGGTGGTGGGGGGGGGGGGGGGGGTGCTTGGGAGGCAAGAGGTGGCTAGGGGCAGTCAAACTGGTAGTCAAGGTCATTGTAATCAGCAGCCTGCTTCCACCTCACCTGCAGATATTGGGGTTGCCCCAGACTGCAACATTTATAAATGCATGAGAAAGTGCACACACACATTTTCCTCAGTGCTGTATATTGTTAGTCTTAGACTATAAAACACAGGAACAGAAAGAGGCCAGTCAGCCCATTTCGTGTTCTTCACAATTCATTGAGATTGTGGCTGATCTGTTAATCCTCAATTCCACTTACCTGCCTTTCCCTCAAAATACTCAATTCCCTTAGTGATTAAACATCTGTTTATCTCACCCTTGAATATACATAAACAACCCAGCTTTGACAGCTCTCAGTGGTAATGAATTCCACAAATTCACTACAAAGAAGAATTATGCAAAAAAGAAATTATTTCTCCCCTCTGTCACAAGTGGGTGATTCCTTATTCTGAGATTATGCCCTCTTGTCCTAGATCTCACCAGAAAGAGAAAGAACCTTTCCACAACTATCTTGTGAAGTCTCTCAAGAATTTTACATGTTTTAATACGGTCACTTCTCATTTTTCTAGCCCCCAAAGAGTACAGGCCCAACTAACTCAACCTCATGTAAGGCAATTCCTCCATAACTGGGATCAACTTGGTGAACGTTCTATGGGACTACCTCCAATTCCAGAATATTCTACCTTTAATAAGGGGACCAAAATAGTTAATGATATTCTAGTTTAGATTTTGAATCATTAGGGAAAAAGATAAGGATGGGCTAGAACAAAAGTTCTAAACTGAGGAAAAGTTAATAAAACTAAGATATGTTATGATTGGCTCAAGTGGATTGGGAACAACTATTCGCAGAATAAAAATGTCACAGCAATGAGAGGCATCAAGATGAAAACAGTAAGTGTATACAACAAACATATTCCTGTAAAGACAAAGGGTGGAACCAAGTCCCAAGAATCCTGTATGTCAAAGGCATAACGGTAAGGATTAAGAAAAAAGAAGCTTATAGCAGATAGTGAGAGAACAACCCTGAGTGGAAGAGGGGAATTTAAAAGCAAATGGGGATAGGAAAGAGTGTATGACAGGATGAATAAAATAAAATGTAAAAAGAGCAAGGTTCATTAGATACCATTGAGGTAGTGTGTATGTGGACCCAGAAGACATGAGCATAATCTTCAATGAGGAGCTGGGGTTGGTCTTCACAATGGAAAAGGATGATGCAGGTATAGACATCAGGTGGAGAGCAGAAATATTAGAAGAAATTAACAGAGAGAGAGGAGGTACTTGCTGGTTTTACAGCTTTAAAAAAGGTGGATAAATCTGCAGCTCCAGATGAGATGTATTTCACACTGTTCAGTGAGAAAAGGTAGAAGTTATCATAGGCCCTGGCAGTCATTCTCAAATCCTCTTTGGCCATGGGTGAGGTGCCAGAGGACTGCAGGAGTATGAATATTGCTTCACTATTTACTAAAGAAAGGTAGAGATAGACCAGTAGTTTACAAGCCTTGTTTGACCTTGGTGGTGGGGAACTTATTAAAAAGAATAATGAGCGACTGAGTATGTCTACACCTGGAGAATCATGAATTAATCAGGAATAGACGGCACGGATTGCTTAACGTAAAATCATGTTTGACAGATTTGATTGAATAGTTTGAGGAGATAATCAGGAGCTTCAATGAGGGTAATGCATTTGATGTGGTTTACATGAGCTTCAGCCTTTTCATTAGGTCCCTCATAGCAGATTGAGATCCAGCACCAGGCATACTTAAAAATGAGATGTCAACTTGAAGCTAACAAATATGCGTGCCAAATAACATAAGTAACTAATAGACAGAGCTAAGTGATCCCACAGCCAACTGATCAGATCTAAGCTCTGAAATCTGACCACATCCAGTCGTGAATGGTGGTGGACAATTAAACATCTCACTGGACACTCCACAAATATCCCCATCCACAATGATGGGACAGCCCAACACATCAGTGCAAAAAATAAGGCTGAAGTACTTGCTGCAATCTTCAGCCAGAAGTGCTGATCCATCTCTGCCTCCACCTCAATCTCACAGATAGCAGTCTTCAGCCAATTCAATTCACTCCAAATAGTATTAAGAAACAGTTGGAGACACTGGATACTGCAAAGGCTATGGGCCCTGATAATATTCCAACAATTGGACTGACGACTTATACTCCAGAAACTGCCACACTACCCCAAGCTCTTCCAGTACAAAGTTACAACGTTGGCATCTACCTAATGTGGAAAATTGGCTAGGTATATCCTGTACACAAAAAGCAGGACAAATCCAACCCAGCCAATTACAGTCCCATTAGTCTACTCTCAACTATCAGTAAAGCGAAGGAAGATGCCATCAAGCAGCAACTGCTCAGCGACAACCAGTTTGGGTTCTGCCAAGGTCACTCAGCTCATGACCTCGGTACAGCCATTAGTTCAAACACGGACAAAAGAACTGAATTCTAGAAGTGAGGTGAGAGAGTGTCAGCCCTTAGTGTCAAAGCTGTATTCGACTGAGTGTGGCATCGAGGAGCCCCCACGCCGATCTCCGCCCCCACGCCTAACCCTACCCCCACCAGGTCCTAGCACCCAGCCCTGCCATATATTCACCATCCCTCCAGACCTCCCCCTCTCTGAGGATGAAAGATTAGTTCTCAGCAGAGGCCTCACCTTCATCTCCCTACACTCCCAGATTAACAAATTCAACACGCGGCGAGACATCGAGCATTTCTTCCGCCGCCTTCGCCTCCGCGCCTACTTCTTCAACCAGGACTTCCGCCCACCCTCTGATGACCCCTTCTCCTGCCTCCAACACACCCCATCCACCTGGACACCCCGTGCTGGCCTCTTACCCACCTTCGATCTCTTCATAGCCAACTGCCGCCGCGACATTGACCGCCTCAACCTGTCCACCCCTCTCACCCCCGCAATGTGCAACCCTCCGCTCCAACCCCAACCTCACCATCAAACCGGCAGACAAGGGAGGTGCGGTGGTAGTTTGGCGCACCGATCTTTATATTGCTGAGGCTAAACGCTAGCTCGCGGACACCTCCTTCTACTGCCCCCTTGACCATGACCCCACCTCCCACCACCAAACCATCATCTCCCAGACCATCCATAACCTCATCACCTCAGAGGATCTCCCATCCACCGCCTCCAACCACATAGTCCCACAACCCCGCATCGCCTGTTTCGACCTCCTGCCCAAAATCCACAAACCTGACTGCCCGGCTGACCCATTGTCTCAGCCTGCTCCTGCCCACTGAACTCATTTCTGCATACCTTGACACGGTCCTGTCCCCCTTAGTCCAAGAACTCCCCACCTACGTTCGGGACACCACCCATGCCTTCCACCTCCTCCATGATTTTCGCTTCCCCAGCCCCCAACGCCTTATCTTCATCATGGACATCCAGTCCCTATATACCTCCATCCCCCATCACTAAGGCCTCAAAGCCCTCTGCTTCTTCCTTTCCCGCCGAACCAACCAGTACCCTTCCAGTGATACCCTCCTTCGACTGACTGAAGTGGTCCTCACCCTGAACAACTTCTCCTTCCAATCCTCCCAATTCCTCCAAACCAAAGGAGTAGCCATGGGCACCCACATGGGTCCCAGCTATGCCTGCCTCTTCGTGGGATATGTGGAACATTCCTGAAGGGCTAATGCCCGAAACGTCGATTCTCCTGTTCCCTCGATGCTGCCTGACCTGCTGCGCTTTTCCAGCAACACATTTCCATCTCATCTTCCACAGCTATACTAGCACCACCCCCCACCTTTTCCTCCGCTACATCGATGCCTGTATCGGCGCTACCTCATGCTCCGAGGAGGTTGAACAGTTCATCCACTTTACTAACACCTTCCACCCGACCTCAAATTTACCTTACCATCTCAGACTCCTCCCTCCCCTTCCTAGACCTCTCCATTTCTATCTCGGGCCGCGCCTCAACACAGACATTTACTATAAACTGACCGACTCCCACAGCTACCTAGATTACACCTCCTCCCACCCTGCCCCCTGCAAAAACGTCATCCCATATTCCCAATTCCTTCGCCTCCGCCGCATCTGCTCCCAGGAGGACCAATTCCAATACCGAACAACCCAGATGGCCTCCTTCTTCAAAGACCGCAATTTCCCCTCAGACGTGGTTGACGATGCTCTCCACCGCATCTCCTCCACTTCCTGCTGCTCCGCCCTTGAACCCCGCCCCTCCAAACCCAAAACCCCACTGGTCCTCACCTACCACCCCACCAACCTCCAGATACATCGTATCATCCGCCGTCATTTCCGCCACCTCCAAACAGACCCCACCACAAAGGAT
>NC_057718.1:47922505-47959397 GCF_004010195.1 Chiloscyllium plagiosum
TTTTATCTTAGCCTGCTTGACACACCTTCCTCATTCCTGAAGAAGGGCTTATGCCCGAAATGTCGATTCTCCTGCTCCTTTGATGCTCCCTGACCTGCTGCACTTTTCCAGCAACACATTTTTAAGCTCTGATCTCCAGCATCTGCAGTCCTCATTTTCTCCTCATCAGTGATAGGCAACATGGTTTTGTGTGATGGGAAATTGTGCCTTACCAACTTAATAGAGTTCTTTGAGAAAGTGACCAAGTTGATAGTTGAAGGAACAGCTGTTGATGTCATATACATGGACTTTAGTAAGGCATTTGAGAAGGTTCCCCATGTTTAGCTAATGGAGAAAGTGACATCACATGGTGTACAGGGTGTTCTAGCGAGATGGATAAAGAACTGGTTGAGCAAAAGGAGACAGTAGTACTTGAAGGGAGTTTCTCGAAATGGAGGAAGGTGACCAGTGGTGTTCCACAGGGATCAGTGCTGGGGCCACTGTTGTTTGTGATATATGTAAATGGCCTGGAAGAGGGCATTGTTGGTCTGATCAGTAAGTTTGTAGATGACACGAAGATTGGGAGAGTAGCAGAAAGCATAGCAGACTGGCAAAGATTACAGGAGAATATAGATAGACTGGAGAGTTGGGCGGAGAAGTGGCAGATTGAGTTCAATCCAGGCAAATGTGAGGTGATGTATTTTGAGAAGTGTAATTCTAGAACCAACTGTACTGTAAACTGAAGAGCCTTGGGTAAAGTTGATGAGCAGAGAGATCTGGGAGTTCAGGTCCATTGTACCCTGAAGGTGGCTGCACAGGTGGATAGAGTGGTCAAGGCGGCATGTGGTATGTGTGCCTTCATTGGAATGGGTATTGAGGTCAGGTCACGTTAAAATAGTACAAGATTTTGGTTCAGCTACATTTAGAATATTGTGTACAGTTCTGGTCGCCACATTACCAAAAGGATGTGGATGCTTTGGAGAGGGTTCAGAGAAAGTTTACAAGGATGTTGCCTGGTATGGAAGGGTTCAGAGAAAGTTTACAAGGATGTTGCCTGGTATGGAAGGTGCTAGCTATGAAGAGAGGTTGAATAGGTTAGGATTATTTTGATTAGAAGAAAGGAGATTGAGGTCTACAAAATCATGAAGGGGATAGACAGGGTGGATGGAGATAAGCTTTTTCCCAGGGTGAAGGATTCAGTAACAAGAGGTCATGTGTTCAAGGTGAGAAGTGAAAAGTTTAAGGGGGATAAATGTGGAAAGTATTTTACGCAGAGGGTGGTAGGTGCCTGGAACGTGTTGCCAGCAGAGGTGATAGATGCAGGCACAGTAGATTCATTTAAGGTGCGTCTGGACAAATGCATGAGTAGGTGGGGAGTAGGGGGATACAGATGCTTAGGAATTGGCCGATAAGTATAGACAGTGGATTTGGATCGGCTCAACCTTGGAAGGCCAAACAGCCTGTTCCTGGGCTGTACATTTTCTTCGTTCTATCTAGCAGTATTGTTTAATTATTAAAATATGAAGGCTTTCCAAAGTACTTTTTCAATAAAATAATTAAAGGGTTGAATAGTAGAATTAAGTAATAAAGTTCCAGATTAAGAAAAATATTAATTACTGGTTCCAAACCTAAGATTGGGCCACTTCAAATTAGGTCATGATTCAAATTTTGTCAAACGCAGAAGGATGACCTTTGTGAATCACAAGCAGACATTAATGTCAACACTGCTGAGCTTCCAGAAAAGCTTCAGAATGTTTTTGTAATGGTTTATTTGTCTTCTCCTGAAACACTGACCATTTGAGAATTAAGAAAACCAGACCTTGCAGAGGAGATAGTTTTCAGCTATTGCAACACTCCATCCAGTCCATCGTGGTTGGTTTTGCAGAAGTTTTTCCTGAATGCGAAAGTGCTGGCTTCAAGAAGAGACTTAGTTTGTTTGATAGCTTTCCCCCCCCCCCCACCCACACTACTGAATTCAGAGAATACAGAGCAGGCACTGCTGGTGGAATTTCTTTATCACTCTTATTTATCACTGATACACTGTTCAAGTCTCACTGCAATACAGGAGTGTGGTGACAACAAAATAGAACCGCAGAGTTCTATGGTAGACAATATTTGTAACTGTAGTTTGTGGAAGGCTGCACTGGCATTGTATGAAGCCAGATGTACGTATTTAGTTGGATCAAGGCTTGGTAAGTAACTTGCAAGACTTTGAATTTGCTGTGTTTGATTTATTGCAACTGAATTGAATTTCTCAAGTATGATTTTACAGTTTAACATCTGAAAAATTATATTTTTTTTTACAAGAACAAGATTCAATTTAAGGTCACCTAATAGACACCTTTTAGATAATGAAAGATAATAATCAAATAAATGATATATTTCACTGACCAGTGATAACAATCTTGGGGAGAAAGTACAAATTCAAAATTATCATAAATTAAAGGGAGAGTTTAGAATTATTTCCTGCCCTGGAGTTGTCATAACATGTCCAAACAGTGGATTAAAATTTTTTTTACACAAGATGATTAATGTTCATAATCCACTACCTCAAACCATAGGTGATTTTCAAACCAAAGTTGTGAAGAATAAAGTATTTAATTGCAAAGAATAAGATTAAAATGTGTGGAGACTAGATTTGGCTGATAGTTGATGAACAAGATCCTGCTTACATTTTAGAGTCATAGAGATGTACAGCATGGAAACAGACCCTTTGGTCCAATCTGTCCATGCCGACCAGATATTCCAACCCAATCTTGTCCCACCTGCCAGCACCCGGCCTATATCCCTCCAAACCCTTTCTATTCATATGCCCATCCAGATACCTTTTAAATGTTGCAATTGTACCAGCCTCCACCACATCCTCTGGCAGCTCATTCCATACACGTACCACCCTCTGTGAAAACGTTGCCCCTTAGGTCTCTTTTGTATCTTTCCACTCTCACCCTAAACCTCTGCCCTATAGTTCTGGACTCCCTGACCCCAGGGAAAAAACTTTGTCTATTTATCCTATCCATACCCCTCATAAATTTGTAAACCTCTATAAGGTCACCCCTCAACCTCTGACCCTCCAGGGAAAACAGCCCAGCCTGTTCAGCCTCTCCCTATAGCTCAAATCCTCCAACCCTGGCAACATCCTTGAAAGGGTTCAGAAAAGATTTACAAGGTTCACATGATAAAACTTTTCTTCCACAATCCAAAAACACGGTCATAGAAGTGTTAGTGTCATGGGAATTTAAACCAGAGTCCAGTATTCCTCAATGTCATGCACATTGTCAAGGGGTAGAATCTGCATTAGTGACCATAAATGCCAAACCTCTCATGAACTGGGCACAAAAAGTAATCAAATAAAGAATATGCATTTGGCTTGTTGAAAAGGTATTTTGTTCCAGTGTAACTACAGATATATTTACATTTAATAAAAATTATTTAAAACTTCAAAGTTCACTTTAGAGAAGTTACATCTGATATGCAGAAACTTTCAGAATAAAATCATAGACACCTTCCTTCAGGCAGTCAACTTAGATACAATATTTAGTGGCTAGCCAAATCTTTCCAACTAGAAAACTTCCAACTTGATTGAAATGTGTTAGGAGAGTGATTCAGTCTGTAGCAGATTTTCTTTCATGTGGATAAATAAGTCTTTTTTTGATCTGGTCAATTGCGATACAGTGTTCACAAGAGTTTACAGGACTTGGGAATCAATGCTGATAAATGAAAATTCCCAGAGAAAGTCACAAAAAAATTTAAAGTTCTTTTCATATCCCAAGAAGCTAAGCAGAACTCACCCGTTTCATAAAAATGTGCCAAAAGTTCATCTTTTTCTACAAATCGCTGGTAAAGCCATTTAGTTAATGCCTCGCTCTCTATTGGAACATCCTTAATGGGATAGATCCTGCAGAAAAGAAACAAGGATAACACTCTTTAGAAAATCATGAACAGCAAATTTGCATTTGAGGGATTCATTTTATTGTTGCAGTTTTTCTCCAAAGCTTAAAACCTTTATTTCCCTGCACAATAAACAAGAGATGGATTCCAAAGTTTTTGTATTACACAAATGCCTGGCCAACATCCAAGCAAGGAAAATGCCAGCCACTTCCCTCTTCAACATCTTGAAGTTGCAATTGTGAGCTCTAAGATTTTGATTCTTTGGAACTGTATCTACAGGTCTATCAGATGACTAGATTTCTGGACTATATTTTCAAAAATAGGATAAATGAAAGGGGCTCATGTGACCTGATCAACAGTTTTTCGGTTAGAGATCAAAGGAGATATCAGATTGTCTTCCTGAGAGGACACGAGGTATCTGCACACATTAGCTGCAGTTTCTGAGTATACAATTAGTCAACAGTAAGTCTTTTAAAGTCTCAAAGATATTATAGACAATGAGTTGTAAACAGTTGTGTTCTAAACTATCCACTTATATCTATGATGAAAGGAATTGTGATGAAAAATAGTTAATTAGCATTTCTACCTAAAAGTTAGATGTTTCACATTGCCACGGGGAAGAAGGCATTGTTGTCACGGCTGACATTAGGGACAGGATTCCCTACAAATCCATGAATATTAGACACTACAGTCTGAGTTGGCCTGTAGCCATGAGAGGTACACAGCAACACAGACAGAAGCACCCAAAACACAAAGTGCTGACTTTGTTGTTCATCACACAAAATATGGGTGGAAGCCTGTGACCAGATTGAACAGTTCATAAGGATTTAGGGGAGGCTGGAAAATTCTCCTAGTTTGGGCCAGAGGGAACGATCTACAAGGTAACCTATGCAGTGAAAGTCCAATCTGTATCAGAAGTTACCTGGCTAGGAAATTAAAAGCAAGCAAACCATAGAGCTGAAAATAATTTTGACTGGTTCTTGCATGAAGTATCCATTTACAGAATAGCGCAATTTACATCCATTAGGGCAACAGTTTCAGTTGTCTTAAAAATTAGAGAATCACTCTCTGTATTTAATATAGAAGCTGCTCACATACCAAATTGTATCTAATCAAGAGTATGTCTTTAGTTATTTGATATACTAAAGTTCTAAAATGTGAAATCTTGTCATGTCATTATTTTACATAACTTTTAAAATGGTACTTGAACTTCCAGTTATCAGTCTCGTCCAAGTTTTCAACAGCTGAGACCTCACCATAAGCTTAACAGGACCAAACAAATCAACATTGTGGCCTCAAAGCAGACCAGAGACTAAACGTTCTAAGACAAGTTACTTTTCTGACCCCGTCAAAGGCTCTCCCAACTCTAGTAGGCTCAGCACTTAGCTATCCCTCAACTTTTACTACAACAAAACAAAAACATCAAATCTCCAAGACACACAATATCCAGTCTTGGGCACACATTACTGTTTCTTCATCATAAGTAGCTCAAAATTCTGGAATTCCCTATTTAACACTATTGTTCCTGTACTATCTCTACAAGTACTGCAGTGATTTAAGAGGAAAGCTAATCATAGACTTCTCAGGTACAGAGAGAAACGCTTAGAGTATTTGCAAATTTACATTTCATTACTGGATATTAAATTCCAACAATCAAATAACATGCATTGTGTTTTTTTAAGAAGCAGATCAAACAGAGGGGGGTTGACTTTATACAACCCAATTTATAACTTGTGTCCCAAAACATGCAACAGCCAATGAGCACTTTTGAAATATAGTAACCATTGTAACTTAAGCAAAACAAGAGCTAGTTCTGTGATGATATAGTGTCTTTAAGAAATATGTGCTGTCCTCTTTCTCTTGCAGAGGGGTGTTGTCACAGTGGTGCTGAAATAACTCCTTCAGACAGGTGGGAAATAGCTTTGGGTTCTCCCTGGGGTGTTTTTTTTTCAAAAAAATAGGACAAAAGAATCACAAATGGACAGGGTCAGGCTCACATAAACCCAAAAAGGATTTGGTTTGGTTTTCAGTTAGTTGGTAGATTTTACTGGCTGCTGGAGCTGATAGCTTGAGTTCACTGCTGCTACAGTGAAATCTTAGAGATGTTTCCTCTTTAAAAAAAAAATCAAACTGGCAGTTTATTTTTTTTTCATTTTATTTCTACTGGACTGGAAACAGCAAGACTAACAATTGTTGCGGAACTGCTTTTGCCAAGCGTGTGTTTATGGGATGCTGCCTATATTGGAACAGTTGATGTTTATTGGTTACATAATACACGATTTTGTTAAGTATTTCAATAGAGTAAAGTTATGTCAATTCTTCTTCGTTGTATTTTAACTGTGCTGTACCTTTCATAGAATCTCTACAGTGTAGAAACAGGCCCTTCAGCCCTCCGAAGAGTGTCCCACTCAAATCCATTCCCCTACCCTATTATCCTATATTTACCCCCTAACTAATACATCCCTGAACATTGTGGGCAATTTATCCTGCACAGCTTTGGAATTGGAACGAAACTGGAACACCCAGAGGAAACTCACAAAGACACGGGGAGAATGCGCAAATTCCACAGAGGCATTCACCTAAGGCTGGAATTGAAACTGTGTTCCTGATACTGTGAGGCAGCAGTGTGAACCACTGAGCCACCACCCTGTCCTTTGCCTTTTAAAAAAATATAAAAGTCGGGGTCGAGGCCATTTCCATAATTTACTTTGGGTGGGGGGGGGGGTAAGAGAAGAGATAGATAACCAATAATATTTTTGATGGTGTGGATTTGGGAATTAGTGTTTGCCAGAACACCTGAAAAACCCTGTTTTTTCCAAATGGGCTGGAACATTTTACATTCACTCAAGAACAGAGAGCTTAGTTTACTGTTCAGCCTTGAACATGCTCAATGACTGAGGTTCCACAGCATTTGAGGCAGGGAATTCCAAAGACTCACCACCCTGAATGAAGAAATTCCCCCTTTTCCCCCCGCTTTAAATGGGCCACTCCTTATTCTGACATTACATCCCTGGTTCCGGATACACCAGTCACAGGGAACATTCTATTTATATCCACTCTGTCAGACTATAATAATTTTAAATACTTCAAAATTCTAGAGAACACAGTCAGTTTCCTCCATCTCTGCTCCCTTGACAATTCTGCCATTGCAGGGATTAGTCTGGTGAATGTCAATTGCTCTTATTCTATAGCAACTAAATCTTTCCTTCGGTAGGAAACAAAAAGTACAGATTAAATTCATCAGCTGCAGACTCACCAAGGCTCTATACAATAACAACAGTTCTATATTCCAATTCACTAGCAATGATAATCAACAAACCATTTGCCTTCCTTATTGACTTTTACAGTCAATGCTAGCATGACTGCATGCTAGCTTTTAGCGACTCATGAAGGAGGACAATCAGGTCGCTATGGACACTCAACACTTCCCCAAACTCCTGCCAGTTAAGAAATAATGATTTTTTTTCTATCAAAATGATTAACTTTATACATTCAAATTATTATTCCACCTGCCACGTTTCTGCCCATTCACTTAGCCTGTCCAATCTTGCATCTTTATCACATCTTATGTTCACACCTAGTTTTGTGTGAACCTGGAAATTTGGAATTGTTATAACTGGTCCCCACATCCAGGAAGAGGTGAAGAGGGGTTGGGAAAAAGGGAGAGGGAAGGAAGTATTGATGGGCTTACTTTTGTGGCTTGTAGCATTTGAGGTGGAATGTGGCTCAAGTTTGGAGGGGGTGAGCGTGCACGATTTGTTAGCTTTCTCCATGGGATGGTGCATGTGGAGGAGATATCTCAGAATTCAGGTGAAATCATAAGGACTTTCATATTTATTTGATACCACACAGGTGAAACATTGGCAACCATGGCCTCCAGGCTAATGGATTCACGTTAACCCGAGGACAATGACTGAGTCTGAAGTGGTACACTATAATGTTTTCACACATCTAATCGCATTGTAGATACACACATCTCACTGATTATGGGCAGGATAGCAGACACACACACTGATACGAGCACAGAACAGTTGCAGGACTGGCTAATGAGGAGCCTCTGAAGACATGGAAAAATGCTGGATGTACAAAACAAAATGTGGAAATGTGGTAGGACTTCCAAAGAGTTTGTATGACCATAAGATATAGGTGCAGAATTAGACCATACAGCCCATTACGTCGGCTCCACCATTCAACCAAAATAAGTTTCTCAATCCCATTTTCCTGCCTTCTTCCTGTAACATTTAATCCCCTTACTAATGAAGGATCACGTATCTTTGTCTTAAATACATGCAATGACATGGCCTCCCCAGCCTTCTGCGGAAATCAGTTCCTGATTCACCACTCAGGTTGAAATAATTTATATCCCTGTAATCCTGCATTTCCCATGGCTAATCCATCTAACCTGCACAACTTTGGATGGGAGGGGAAACCAGACCACCTGGAGGAAACCCAAGCAGAAAATGCACCAACTCCACATAGACAGTCGCTCGAGGTGGGGGTGGGGGGGTGGAAAATTGAACCCAGACCCTGGCACTGTTAACCATATGCCACCCTTTTTCTTTGTCCACTCTCCTAGCCTGTCCAAAAGATTTTGCAGCCTCCCCAAGTCCTCAACACTATCTGCCCCTTCGCCTACCTTTATATCATCTGCAAACTTAGCAACAAAGCTATTAATTCCTTATAACGTGAATAGTTCTAACCCCAAGGGAACTCCACTAGTCACCACCTGCCATCCTGAGAAAGATCCCTTATCACTACTCTCTGCCTTCTGTCAGTTATCCATGCCAGAATCTTGCCATAATACCATGGATTCTTATCTTAATGAACAACCTCCCCCACTATAGTACCTTGTCAAAGGCCTTTTGGAAATCCAAATAGATTATGTCAACTGTCTCTGTTTTGTCTAACTTGCTCATTACCTCCTCAAAGAATTCTAATAGATTTGTCAGGCATGACCTCCCCTTCATGAATCAGTGCTGACTCACCCATATTTAACAAGGCACTTCAGTGTCCAAAATCTTATCCTTAATTATGGACTCTAAAACCTTACCAGTGACAAATATCAGCCTAACCAGCCTATAAGCTTCATGTGCTCTGCATCCCTCCCTTCTTAAACAGGGGTTACATTCCTAATTTTCCAGTCCACTGGGACTCTGACTCCAGTGACTCCTGAAAGATCACCACCCAAATGCCTCAACAATCTCCTCCAGAAGGGTATGGGTGTGGTCCATGATTTATCCACCTTCAGACCTTTCAGTATCCCAGCATCTTCTCCTTCATGCTGGCAACTGTACTCACCTCTGCCCCGACTCTCGAAGTTCTGGTATGCTACTGGTGTCCTGCACAGATGCAAAGTACCTACTCAGTTCCTCTGCCATTTCTTTCTTCCCCATTATTACTCCTCCAGCCTCATTTTCCAGTGTTTCAATGGATTCCTCTATTAAAGGATTGGCAACTATCACAGAAGGTTAAACTCCGCAGCTCACTGACGGGATGCTGGGTATGAATTCTGATTCGCAATCCACAACAGCTAAGATTCCTGCCACTGGAGATCTCTATTCTGGTAGGCTCCTCATAGCCGCAAATTTTTTAAAAAAATATTTGTTTGCGGGATGTGGGCATTGTTAGCTAGTCCAACATTTATTGCTTATGCTTAATTGATCTGGACAAGGTGGTGTTGAGCTGTCTTGTTGAAGCACTGCAGTTCTTAAGAGTTTGGGGATGCCTACAGCACTGTTTAAAAAGAGATCTAGCATTATGACCCAGAAACAGTGAAATAACAATAACATAATTCAAAGTCAAGATTGTGTATAGCTTGCAAAAATTGTAGGAGGTGCTGTTCAATCCAGCTGCTCCCATTGCCCTTCTATGTGGTAGAGGGCTCAGGTTTGGAAAGTGCAGTGAGACATGCCTTGGTGAGTTACAGCAGTGTATTTTGTAGATAGATGTAGTGACAGCAGCTTGCACTGTGATGAAGGAAGTTAACATTGCAGGTAGTTGACAGAGTGCCAATCAAGCACAGAGTGTTCAATCACACTCCTTAGTCATGCCTTGTAAATGGTGGATAGGCATCAGAGAGACTACACTGCAGAATTCCTAGCATCCGACATGCCCCTTGTAGCCATAGGAGTGGTCCAGTTCAGCTTCTGATCAAGGGTCACCACCACCAACACCAAACCACCTCCACTCCCCACAAAATGCTATAAGTGGGGCAATCAGCAAAGGTAATGTCACTGAACTACAAGAGGGCAGTGGTTAGATTCTCTTTTGTCAGACACTGTTATTGCTTGGCATTTGTGTGGTGTGAATATTATTAGCCACTTCTTAGCCAACCCTGGCTATTGTGTAGGTCATGCTGCAGATGGACCTAGGTTGCTTCAGTATCTGAGTAGTGGTGAACAGTGCTGAACAGTGTGCAATCATCAGCAAGCACCCCACTTCTAACTTATGATGGAAAGAAGGTCTTTGTAGCAGCACTGAATTCATTTAAGCAAAGGACATATCCTGATGAACTCCAGGGACTGAGACGACTGACCTCCAACAGTGACAAACTTCTTTTTTTCTAGTTATGACTCCAACCAGCATAGTGTTTAGCCCTATCATTGAGGGCGAGCATATTTGTGGCACCTCTGCCTGCTCTTAAGATTACTTATCCAACATGTAACTTGGCATCCATCAAAGCCCATCCACAGCTGGAAGCAAGGTAGGAGCACACAACTGCCAGGCAGAACAGAACTAAAAACAAAAGCTGTAACAGAACTAAAAAAAAAATTACACTTAGGCGTTTGTTTAACGCATCTCTTGTTTGGAGATTTGATCAGAATCTGTATTAAATTATAGGGTTGTACTAGTTTCTGTCCTGACTTCATCAGTCTCTCACTTGTGTAGTGATCTGGTTTGGTTTGGATTGACGAAGTGCTATCAAGTGAGATTTCCCTGATCTGGGCTCATATTATACCTTACCATTGCACATGTAAGGCCAGCTCTGGTATTGATACCTGATATGAAAAACATTAGGAGAATAAAACAAGCATGTTTTCAATTAACAAATTTCACATTCTTAAGATGTTCTCAAAGTGTTGCCTTCACTTCTCTATGCCATCCAAAGCCTATTGTACTTTAGGTTCCACTGCTGGCTGGCATGGTCCTTTATCCTTATTCTAAAACTTATGTCAGAGGATGTGACTTAGTCCACTTGATCATCCTCTGCAAGGGCCTCCCGCGATAAGTGGTTAAGCACAGCATATGATGATTAGCAAGATAAGAGTCGGGAAATACTACAGAGTTGCCTACTCTGTGTAATCATTGAAATCACAATTATGGTTCTGTAGTTGCATGGCTCTCTTCTAATGCATCACAAGCTCGGGAAGTGACAAAGGCAAAGGCAATGTTGAAGTTTTCAACAACAGATGAACTAAAATGGAGGCGGAAAGTGACGGAGAGGATATAGCTTGGAAGGTCAGCTCAGGGCCAACTGTGCTACAGATTGGTTAAATATAAGAAAGATGGTACACTAATGGAGGCAATTCCATGCTTTAAAATGATCAGAGACTGACGACCTCAGAACCACACAACTGGCATAGGATGAAACTTTAACAGCCAGGGAGTGTGTTCCTGAGTTAGGTAACTCTGGATCTGTCCTCAGCCAACTTAAAGGTCTTCATAACTGAAATAAAATTTAAGTTTTAAAAGAAAATGTATTCTTTTTGTTTAATCTATAGGAACTCCCTTGACTTTTCTGCTCATTTAACTGGAAAAAATCCAAAGCCTCAGTTTCCCCCACAGGATGCATTCTTCAAAACCAGTGAAACGAGATGTATGGAGATAGATACAATCTCAGTTTGAAAGTAATTAAATTATTAATCATCCACATAAAACAAATTTCCAGTTGGTAATGATCCTTGGTTTCTGATCATTGTTGATTTCTGCAGGGAACAAATACACAGTTCTAAAACAGGAAAAACCCAATCTTTAAACAGGTGCAGTGGTCATCAATATGGACTATAATGTGGCTACACAAAATCCATTCAATGAGTACTTCACTCGTAATCACTATTTTAAAAAAAAACAGAAATGTTTGTTGCAAATACTAAGTTACATACTTCCTTAAATATATGTAATTCATGCTAAGTAGTAAAACCTGATGAACAGGCAAAGACTCTCAAGCTTCTGCACTTCACAGCAAATGTCACTATTTCATGTCAAGCAAGTTATTTTGGAGCAACTCAAACTAATTGTTACACTCACTACAAGATTCGCCTACCCTTGTCCAGATATTATAAGCTCTAACAAATTGAACTGCATTTCATCTCTAAATAGGCTGCAAATTATCAATGAATATCTCAGATGTTAACCATTTTTACGAATCTGAAGTAGTGGTGCGTGGAATTGCATAAGCAAAATGAACTCTACAAAAAGTGACATCCGGAGACTTCAACTGAGTAATGAATTCCAGAGAAGGAAATCACAAGTACAGAAACTGACAATTCGTCAATATGTATACTGTTACACAAAGCTGCAGGACAATGTTCTTTCCAGTTGAAGATATAATAAAAAAAAAAGGGACAGTACCAGGAACACAAAGCTAGAGAATTTTCTTACAAAGTACAAGCTGCTTGAAATTTGGAGCAGACCTTCGAGCACTTGTGAGCTGACATGATATTAATTGCTGCTGAGAGACATAAACAGAGGTCATAAAAAGACACATTTAAACAGAGCCAAACTGGCAGGTGGTTAGGATTGCAAACATGGCTAAATGTTTGTTACACAAACTAAAATGAGTAATTATAAACACAATGATATCTAAGTAAAGGATAGGACAGAGTCCGTAGGACTTGCAAACAATTTGCAGTTATGATGCCATAGCTAAGATCAGGATACTCTGACCTCAATGTGTTCCCTCAATATTTGCTGCTGCTGTTTGTAGGTAGTCCTGCCAGAAGATCTGCTTTCAAATTATTATGCTTATCTGTCTTCCACTATCCTCACATCCACTGTAGCCTATTTGCAACCATCCTTTGACAACCGGTACCCAACCACATGCAGGCTAGGCCTTCTTTTTGTTGATCTTACTTTTCCCTCAGGAAGAACCTCGGTAGCTTTTCAACTCTGATCAAATGCCCAGAAAGCTGACATTTTCTTTTCTGGATGCGATTTTAGTAGTATAGTTCCTTTCACTCCTGCCTAAGATTTTTTAATATTGAATTGTTAATATATGTTAAGAGCAAATTTTAAAGACCTCTATTTTCTTATTCAAATCTTATTGTCGATTGGGTTTCTGAGGTACACAGGAAAGTGGATAGAATGTAACATCTTAACAGCTCCCCAACTCCCAAATGACATGCTTGAATTTTCTTGTTAACACTTACTTCAACTTCAGAAAATTACATCTGGTTCTTATCTTCTAATTTCTGCATCACATTTGCCATATCAATGCCTACATACTCTAAAAATACTATTCATAATCTGAATCACTGAACATTTGCTTCCACGTGGTTTTACTTAAAAATTGAGCTCTAGATAAAAGTGTAAAAACCAAACAATGTAAGTTCCATACAGATTCCAGAATAGGATTTCTAATCTTAGCTCTAAAACCTTATAGAGGTTTACAAAATTATGAGGGGCATGGATAGGGTAAATAGACAAAGTCTTTTCCCTGGGGTTAGGGAGTCCAGAACTAGAGGGCATAGGTTTAGGGTGAGAGGGGAAAGATATAAAAGAGACCTAAGGGGCAACTTTTTCACACAGAGAATGGTACGTGTATGGAATGAGCTGCCAGAGGATGTGGTGGAGGCTGGTACAATTGCAACATTTAAGAGGCATCTGGATGGGTATATGAATAGGAAGGGTTTGGAGGGATATGGGCCGGGTGTTGGCAGGTGGGACTAGATTGGGTTGGGACGTCTGGTCGGCATGGACAGGTTGGACCGAAGGGTCTGTTTCCATGCTGTACATCTCTATGCCTCTAAGTGAGAGAATAAAATGGTCATCTCTAAGAATATAAACTAAAACACTACAGGAATAGATGCAAATTATACTCAAATTAGGTACCATCAGTTCCCTTGGCACACGGAACATTACTGCTTTCTTCTGACAGGCCATACACAGTAAATACTAGCACCTCCTGACAAATAGTATAAATACTAATTAACCTGCTGCTCCTGAACACTTTCAGTAAACACCACAGACACCATTTCCTTAACACTGCACTGCAAATTGTCAGTATATTAATTGGAAATCTGCAGTTGCCAAGTACATTGACTAAAAAAACCCACAAGGGGTTTCAAGCATCTTAAACAATGTCATGAAGTACTTCATAATTCTCTATCCTCAGACCTGCAAGAAATTAATTATTTCTTTGTTTCCAAAATTGAAATTATCTGCTTGGCATTCTAACCCCAAACTCCTCATCCAGTCTTAACTTCAGAGTATCCTCTATTTTCTCCACTGTTTTGCCAAATCTCAGACAGACTGATTTGTTCTATATAGACAGTCGGCTAACCTATTGATTCTTTGAGTTCCTGACATGCAGACTACCTGCCTTGCAGATGTACAAGGTATTTGCAAATATTATCAACTCCCGTGTTCAGAATTTAGTTCTTTTTTACCCACATCAGCCCCCCACCTTCTCATAGCTTTAAACCTCATCTTATAGTCCATCCTAACATCTCTATTCTCTCAATTTCTTTTTAAACATACCTCTTTCCCATCTTCTATCACATTATTACCCAGTTGCACAGCCATTTCTTCAAGCATTTTGTTTTAATCCATTCAATCTGACTTTCACTTCGAACTTTCTAGTAAAGCCATGCCATTAACAACATTGTTATGATCAAAATCAATAGTTTAAATTAATGAAGGATTAATATTCCCTCCAAATATTTTGTAGTGATATTGGAGAAAGGGACATCAATGCAAGTCTACTTCCAATCCCCACTGACACTCTATTGAATCTCACCTTTGCCAGATTGATAATTCAGCAGTTCAAGAAAAATTAAACCAGTCAGTTCAAGCCGTACTCATTGTTTTAATGCACAGTATTATACTACTGCATTACCAATAAAATATGTAAACAAATCAAAACAGAGTTGTTAAAGAAAATTCCAGTCATCTCACATTATGATGCAGGCATATTAGCAAAACCAATTTATTTGATAATCACTCTCAGTGACACAGATCAGAGCTCAACCTTTTACTTTACCATTGTGAAGTACTCAGCTGATCCAAAATTCAGAATAATACAATATCAAAATTAAAACAATGTTTGTGATCTGATTGGCTTGTATACAGCAAGATGCTCAGGCTGGTAACACTAGTTAGAACAAATGCATAAGCATTCACCAACACTCACTCTAAAGTGTAAACCTATGCATTAGATTTCTTTATTTACTTCCATTTTTCTAAATAAATACCTATAATACTATTTTCACATACGAAAATAATTCAACAGAATGTCTAGTTTTGTTTGAAAAAGCTTTGATTGATATGCAATCTGGATTAAAGTTGCACTCCACAAGAGAGAAAGATTATTTTGTGCAATGCTAAAATCTGTAGTTAAATTGCTAAGTGTACTTTATATAAATTATTGTTGTTAGAGAAAGAATCGAAGACTATGGGTTGGATTTGATGCAGTTTACTGCAACTGGAGCCATAGTGGCAGGCCTACTTAATTATGTGAGCAGCTCCGTGTCGGTTTCCCAGTACAGAAAACCTTCCCCCAAACGAGTGGGACCTTGGAAGGGTCAAATTAACATCCTTTATCTCTGAATCCATGATAATGTAGTTGTTGTTTAGTGATTAAAATGGAGGCCAATGACTTGACCACATGCCCCACAAAACATCTAGTCATTTATTGACCTGCCTGTTGCACAACATTGCAATGCAAAAAAAAAGTCTGTATTTAGGAGGCACAAAAGCTATTACAGTCATCATCCATTAAGTGAGGCTTGTGTGAAGGCCAGGAAACAGGAGGATGGCAAGCATAATGTCATGAATGAGATGCAATGGATCAGTTAATATACTTCTACTGACCCATTTATTCCCCTCTGCTGAAATTATACAAAGTCCCTCAGTATTAATGGTCCTTGTAACCTCCTTCACCATTCCCTTAATCTTGCATTAAAGAACAGCAAAGCCATTCAGCCAACTTTTATAGTTTACAATATGGACATAGAAGCTATTTAAAATTACTCAAGTGCTATGAACAATAAAAGTGACTAGTTTAATATCAAATGTGATAACTGTCTTGAATTAGTTTTACAGCAAGTGTCAACTCATGAACCTAGTGAGCTTTTACTGAATCGTCTTCAATGCAAGTTTATCACTTCTTAGGGAAAGAGACTAGCACTATAAGCAATACTCCACGTAAATGAAATAATTCCACAGATGCTGATATCCTGTCACCAGCACAGCGAAGAGGATAAATAGACAAAGTATTTTCCCTGGGCAAGGTGAGTCCAGAACTAGAGGGCATAGGTTTAGGGTGAGAGGGGAAAGATATAAAAGAGAACTAAGGAGCAACTTTTTCCCCGCTGAGAGTGATAAGTGTATGGAATGAGCTGCCAGAGGAAGTGGTGGAGGCTGGTACAATTGCAACATTTAAAAGGTATCTGGATGGGCATATGAATAGAAAGGGTTTGGAGGGATATGGGCTGGGTGCAGGCAGGTGGGACAAGATTGGGTTGGAATATCTGGTCGGCATGAACGAGTTGGACCAAAGGGTCTGTTTCCATGCTGTACATCTCTATGACTCTAAGTCAACCTTTATTTACATGTGAAAAGTACTTGACACTGATCCAGCTTCGTCAGAGTGTCAGGATATCTTACACTCTTGTTTTTATCTGTCAGTCAGGGCTCCCTTACAGGATCGCAATCAGGAAACTCATACTCTAAACATAAAATGCAGAATATTTAATCCTGAAAGGGGACACGCAAAATTTTGACTCGTCTTACTACATTCTACATTGCAATGCACTTCCACTTCCAGTACCTCTTTCTTTTGCAGTCTGTAATGTGGAGATGCAGTGCATGGGGTTAGGAAGCCAAAAGCTCTATTATACTGTATTAAACAAGATAAAGAAGAAAAATAAAAGACTTAATGACAAAATAGGAAATGGGGAACCCAAAATATAGGGAACTAGGCATACAACAGAAAGCAGAACTGTCATTGAAGCCTTATCTACTTAAAATATAATGTACACACATAATACATACTGTACAGCATTTTCCTAAAGTACAGCTGCCTAGAAAAGTTGCTAATTCTATATGGTCATTCAATAAAATAAATAGCTAGTTCCTCCATGAATAACTCATGATCATCTCATTACCAAAATCAATTTGAAAAGACTTATTCAGCAAACATTGCATCAAATGAAGATACATATTACAGGATAATAGATTCTACTATAATATTAATCTTAGTACATAAACTAACACCATATCATTAAATATGGTAAGACACTTCAGAAATCAGATCACTGTGACACAAATATGCACTATGAGGTTATAGCAAATGGTACTTTTTCCTGACTTTATATTTAATGATTAATTATTTTGTTCAGATGAAACCCAAGCAAAAGGGTAAACTCCATAAATAAGGGAAGAAAAGAAGCACTGTCATACAAAATGGTACAAGCTGAAAGTGATTAAAGGTCCTTAGCAAAGTCAAGGAAACAGTACAGTGGGTCTGCATGATTTTCAGAAACTGATGAATTATTGCCTGTGTAGTCCCATCATAAAAAGAACTTGCATGGCTGACTTGTTTTTTTTCTTTTGACTTGTTGCCTTGTAGTTCCTAAGGATTTCTGAGGTGGCAAACAATTAACTCCATTTACTATTTCATTGTAGATTGATGTGTGATCACATCCTGAAATAATTACAACACAGGAAGACTTTTCAGCCCAAACAGTCTTAGACTCAGTTTTACAGCACGGAAATAGACTCTTCAGTCCAACTTGTCCATGGCGACCAGAACCTAAATTAATCAAGTCAATTTTCCAACATTTGGTCCATACCCCTCTAAACCCTTTCTATTCATGTACCTATCCAGATGACTTTAAAATGGTGCAATTGTACCAGCTTCCATTACATCCTCTGGCAGTTCATTCCATGCACGCACCACTGTGTGAGAAAGTTGCCCTTTTGTCAGTGTTTTATACTTTTATAATTGTAAGCACCTTTCCAGATCTCCTTTGTTATAACTATGCAGCCCCAATGTCTCAAAGAAATGTATTGAAAAATCCTGATGACTTTGTGCTTTTTTTTTTAAATTGCCTCAACATTTTTCCAATAGTCTGGAGCCCAAAACTGCAGACAGCCATTCGAACTGTGTTCTTACTAAGGCTTTATTAATGTTATATTGCTAACTCCCAGCAATACCTCTCGCTAAACAGCTTCATCTTCGTTCGCTTTTCTGGTTAACTTAATCCACTTGAAATGCAATGTTTTGAGAGATGGAACGACAAAATCCCTCATCTCTCTATCATTATTAGTTGAACCAAAGCGGATACCTCACATTTAGACACTGAATTTCAACCATTAATTTTTGCCTATCCCACCATCTAAACAATGTCAGAATTATCCTTCATGTCTTTGTATAGCTTCCAAGTTTATGCATGCTCCCTTTACTCCACGAACAAAACAACCAGAAGTTGTCCCACAACTGAACAACTTGGTATATTTTTATTTACTAGCAAGCAGTGAAAAACTGTCTTTTAACTGCCTTTCGATTTTTCTCTTTTAACCAGTTTAAATCCAAGTCTCGCTAATAAGATTTGAACTCTGACTCTGGACCACAAGTGATTCTGCTAAATAGATTCACGTGTAGCATTTATCAAGGGTCAGATGAATTGAAAACTCAATCCTTTTTCCAGCACAAAACTAAATCTGATCAGCAAAAATACACACACAAGTTTTAAGTGTGCTTATAAAAGCAAAACACCAGCTATAGAGCAGGAATACTCATTAGATGAAAGAATGCATTAATTTGAACACTTTACTCCAATCTGCCATTCCTAGAATAAACTTGTAATTTTTGATATACATTATAGAGAGACTTACTATTGGATTTTCCTCCACTTACTCAGTTAACAGCCATTAACACTGCAGGAGCGATTGCAAGTGGAATATTGTTACTAAATACTGTTATGTGCACAAAGGAGGGCAGAAAAAGATGATAGTTAAAAAAGAAACAATATCTGTTAAGTATGTTTTTCTTTTGAGGTTTGCAGATAAATTAAAACTTGTTGAATGGTTTCCTTTAAAATTGGGAAGTGTGAACAAAAGGAAGAAAGTATGTAGATTATGAAAACTTGAGCCAACAAAACATTGCAATTAAGAACAGAAGAACTTGGAGCCAGAGTGCACAATTCAGTCCCTCCATTTGATACAATCATGACTGATCTCATCTTTGTCTCAACTCCAGTTTCCTGCCCACTCTCTAGAACCCTTCATCCCATGACGAATTAAAAACCTGTCCACCTCCTTAAGTTTACTCAACGTCCCAATATCCACCACACTTTGTAAAAAAGTGGATTCTACAGATTCACAACCTTTTTGAGAGAAATAATTTCTCATCTTCGTGGTTAAGATAAGGTGTAGCAGATTTAAAACAGTGACCTCACATTCTAGATTGCCTGACAGGAGGAAACATCCTTTCTCCATCCAATTTGCTAATCCTATTTAGTATCTTAATTATCTCAATTACATCTCCTGTCATTCTTCTAAACTCCAGACAGTAAAGGTCGAAACTGCTCAGTTTCTCTTCATAAGACAACCCCTTCATCTCTGGAATCATTCTAGTGAACTTCCTCAGAACTACTTCCAAAGAAATTACATCCCTCTTCAAGGAAGAGGCCCAAAATTGTGTGTAATACTCCAGGTGCACAGTCACTAATATGGAATACAACTGCACCCACACATCTCTACTTTTTATACTCTATTCATTTTGCCTTCCTTATTTCCTTCTGTATCTGCATATAGTTTTCTGCAATTCAAGTACAATGTCACCAGATCCCTCTGCACTGAAACACTCAACTTTTTCCCTCTTAAGATAAGTTGCCTTTTTATTTCTCAGACCAAAATGGATAACCTCACACTTACCTATGTTAAAATTCATCTGCTAAATTTCGGCCCATCGACTTAACCTATCCATATCCTTTTATAAATTTATTATCCATTTATCCCAACTTATTTTCCCACCATTTTAGGTGTCATCTGCAAATTTGACTACATTACTTTCTATCCCTGCATCCAAGTCATTAATATCGATGATTTGCGGGCTCGAGAACCAAACCTTGCAGCACCTCACTGCATCTTGCCAACTAGAAAAAGATCCATCTATAGTAACATAGGAGATAGGAACAGGAAGAGGTCATTCGGCCCTTCGAGCTTGCTCCACCATTTATCACAGTGATGGCTGATTGTCCAACTCAAAACCCTATTCCTGCTTTCACTCAATAACCTTTGATTCCATTCGCCACAAGTGCTATATCCTGCAGTCTCTTGAATACAACAATGTTTTGGCATCAACTACTTCCTGTGGTAACGAATTCCATAGGCTCACTGCTCTTTGGGTGAAGAAATGTCTCATGTCCATCCTAAATGGTCCACCCCAAATCCTCTGGGTCTGTGACCCCTGGTTCTGGACGCACCCAACATCAGGAACATCTTCTCTGCAGGACCCCATCTAGTCCTGTTACAATTTTAAGCCTTTATGAGATCCTCCCTCACTCACCTGAACTCCAGTTCAAACAATCCTAACCTAGGTCAAGCTCTCCTCATATGTCACTCCCGCCATCCCTGGAATCAGCCTGGTAAACCTTCGCTGCTCTCCCTCAAGAGCAAGAGCATCCTTCCTCAGAAAAGGATACCAAAACTGGGACATAATATTCCAGGTGTGGCTTCATCAAGGCCCTGTGTAACCTCAACAACACATCCCTGCTCCTGTACTCGAAATGTCTCACAACGAAAGCCAACATATCATTTGCCTTCTTTACCACCTGCTGCACCTTCATGCTTGCCTTCAGCGACTGGTGCACAAGGACACTCAGGTCCCACTGCACACTCCCCCACCCAACTTACAGCCATTCAGGTAGTAATTTATCCAGACTCTCTCCGTCGGTCAGCCAGTCCTCTATCCCAGCTACTAAATTACCCCTAACCCTTATTACCCCTTACCTTGTCCAGTAATCTTTTGTGCAGCAACATAAATGCCTTCTGGAAGTCCAGATATATTACTGGATCCCCATTATTCATATGGCTTGTTACATCTCCAACGAACTCCAGCAAAGTAGTCAAACATGATTTATGCTTCATAAAACCATGCTGACTCCAATGGATTATACTTTGACTTTCCAAATGTCCTGTTATTATTTCCTTAATAATGGATCTGACAATTTCTAAAGATAAGTTGAACTAACTGTTCTGCATTTTCCTATTTTCTGCTTTCCTCCCATTTTGAATAAGGGTATTAGATAAACATTTTTCTAATCCACTGGAACTTTTCTCACATCCAGGGAATTTTGGAATGGTATAAACAATGGAACTTCTATTGTTGCTACCACTTCCTTTAAGACCCTAGGACATCGGCTGTCAGGCCCAGGGGACTTGTCTGCTTTAAATCCCAATAGTTTGCTCAGCACTTCTTCCCCAGTGATGATGGTCTCTCTAAAATCAAGTACATGGCCATGAAATCTGTGAAAAATAGTCACCTTCAAAATTAGTTTTAATGCATTCTTGAAATTAACAATGTAATTATTAATTTTTGATACTGAGGTGAGTAAAATAAATTATATTAAAATCCAGCCTTTAGTTCCACTTTACAATGGACCAAGTGCAATCTCAATAAACATTTTCTGTAAAGAAAACTTCAGGACATACATCCAACAGTACGGAAGATACAACTACAATTTTCCAGTTTACAATCATTACAGTAAGGGTTCAATGTGCCAAACGTCTCAAGGGTTCCATCAGTTCCTGCTTCCTTAGCAGAAATTTCCCGTATACAGCTTAGATCTTGTCCAGGGGCAACTAATTTACCTAAACAAAGGTAGAGGACTCAGGATGCCCTCTTCCACTGGCTCAATGGGATTCTGGCATGTCTCTGGATGCAGATATACCTAGTGAGTTGAACATTAGATTGGCAAAAGGTGGATCTCATCACTGGAGCAAGAAAGCAGCCTGGAACCTGAAAGCTATGGCATTTTAAAGAAGGAAATTGGAATAGTTCAGCTCCCTTAACATAGGAAGGCAAAAAAGACACCATTGACATTGGAGTTAGATGGGACTTTTTAAAAAGCCCATCTCTAAAACGTACTTCCAATAGTGTATGCACCTGCCTGCTATATGTTCATTATTTGCCCTCCCACTGAACTTCAAACTAGCAAGGACAACACTGGAGACCATTGAACAAAAACTGGAATTGTCCTGAGGGAGTTCAGTATCTTGTAGTTAATAAAGTTGAGAAATGTTACCTTTATTAGGCGTCGTACATCCAAACTAATCCACGGCAAATATGTGAAGCTTCTCTGATGTGTTAAATCCAGAATCAATGAAGTAACAGATGGGAAAACAATGAGCAATTAAAAAATATAGCCAGCCTAAGTGTGAATATGGTCTGCAGTCAGATTTACAGGGAAAGTCACTTGTAATTGAGTGGAGTGGTTTAAATTTGATGACAATTTCCTAAACAGCTGTTATGAAATGCTTCAAAAATGCAGTTTCTTAGACACAAAATACTCCTGATGAATGTTATGCTGACATATTCAAAATTCTGGAAAGCAGTTATCAGCTTTTTAAATTTTGTCTAAGCACTGTTTAGCACTATTGCCTGTGGCCCATCAATAGCAATTCTGGTAAGTGGCTTAATTGTATCTTATTTTTGCAAAACGGAATTTACAACACTTCGTTAAAAATAAGTTCAAGAGATATGGCGGTTATTGCCTGGGACAACAATTATTTTTTGCCCATCTCGGATTGCTCTTGGGAAGTGGTGGTGAGTTGCATTCTTGAACCACTGCGGTCCTTAGGGTGTGGGTACAGCCACAGTGCTGTTAAGAAAGGAGTTCCAGGACTGTGACCCAGAAATAGTGAAGGAATGTTGATATAGTTTCAAGTCAAAATTATGGCTTGGAGGGGAACTTGCAGGTGGTCCCATTCCTTTGCATCTGCTGCCTTTGTCCTTCTAGATGGTGGAGATTGCAAATTTGGAAAATGATATCGAAAGTGCCTGGCTGAGTTTTTGCAATGCATCTTGTAGATAGCTCATATTTCTACCATCAACAGTGGTGAAGGGAATAAATGCTGAAGACAGTGGATGGGATGCCAATCAAGTAGGCTGTTTTGTCCTGGGTTAACGTCAAACATTGAATGTGGTTGGAGATTTACTTGTTCAGACAAATGAAGAGTACTCCATTACATCCTGGTGTGTGTCTTCCAGATGGTGCAGAGTCATTGGAGAGTCGGGGGAGAGTTGCTTATTGCAGAATTCCTAGCCCCTGACCTGTACTTGTAGCCACAGTATTTATTTGGCTAGTGCAGTTCAGCTTCTGGTCAATGGTAACTCCTAGGTTGGTGATAGTGGGGGGTTTCAGTGATGATGATGCTATTGAATGGTAAGTGGAGATTGTTATAATTCTCTTTTGTTTCAGATGGCAGTTGCCTAGCATTTGAGTGGCTTGAATGTTACTTGTCACTTGTCAGCCAAAGCTTGGATGTTGTCCAGATTATGCTGCATTTTAGATGTGGACTACTTCAGCATCAGTCATCTCAATACTGCTGAACTCTACACTAATAGCAAACCCTTTCATTTATGACTCTATGGTCACCCATAACTTTTGATTTTCTTGCCAAGCAAGAGTCTACCTTTGCTTAAAATATGCAATAATCTCAGCTCCACCAACTTTTGAGGCAGAGTGTTTTATAGTCTCACAGCCACAAAACAATTCCCTTCTTCTTTGCCCTAAAAGGGTGGTCGCTATTTGGTCTCACCAATGCCCTATATAACTGACAAATAACACTCTTGTTTTTATGTTCAATTCCTCTTGTAATAAAGGTTAGTGTTCCATTAGTCTTCCTGATTAAGTGCTGTACTAGCATCTTCTTTTGTGTTAAGTATGTTTCCAACTACCAGAATACTTTTGCTCTAATATGTACCCATTCCAGTTTTGCTGGGACTCCTTGATACTGGACTTGGTCAAATGCTGCCTTGATGTCAAGAACAATCTCTCTCACCTCACCTCTTGAGTTCAGCTCTTTTGTAAATGCTTGACCAAGACAATATAGGTCAGAAGTTGAGTGGCTCTGGCAGAATCCAAAGTGAATATCAGTGAGCTGACTATTTCTGAGCAAGCCTTGTTTTGATAGCATTATCAACCCAGACCATCAGTTTACATCAGAAAACAGACTGATAGGGCTTTAACTACCAGTTGGATTTGTCCTGCTTTGTATGGCCAGGATATACCAAACAATTTTCCACATTATTGAATAGATGCTTGTTGTACAGTGTCATTAGTTCTCCTATAAAATGCCAGAGTTGCGTTTTCATGTGACACCCTGGAACCATACCAACCTGGACCAGGGTTACAATCCAGGCTTGTGCAGTCTCAATCATCTGAAGGAATACTCAATGTTGGAAGAAGATCAATGACCTTCTCCATTCTGCCAGTGAAAGTACCACCATCTTCAGGATAATATCTTATACTCACTCTCTCTCTGTCACTGTACCCACCATTTTCCTGCAACATCTTCCACACTTACCCTCATCATCGCTAATATCTGACTCGGACTAACCTGGAATCTCTTCTGTACAGCCTCGTCACCCCCTCAGGACAACTCCACACATGCATCAAAAGTAGCAGTATGTTTGCCACCTTTATCTTTCTCACCATAGGCAGAGTTTACTGACTCTGACCACATCCTAGTCCCTGTACTGGTTTTTCTTTGCAGTTAATCACCATAGTGATTAGTCACTGAAACAGATTCACAGGAGTCTGCAGATGTTCTTTAGCATGTAAAAGAAATTTTTTAAACAAAAAGAGTAAAAAGCTCTTAATACAAACAACAAAGCCAAGTTTCAAACTGCATCTCAACACTGTCCTTTTATGGCTGGCCAATTCCAGTGAAATTTCATTCTTATCTCAACTTTCAGTTTTTAAATTAAGATTGTTCCCAGCTTCTTGCCTTCAGGCTGAAGAGACATTTTTCACGATACTTTTCAAAGTCCACGCACAAATACTTCACAATACCTTTCACGAAGCTCTTCGCAAGAAAGTGCACAAACCGACTGATCACGTGACGCTGATGCAGAGTCCACGCCTCGGTGCACCGTGATACCTAGTGCCAACGATGAGAATTGAATAAAAGCGAACGAATGTTCGCTTTATTACAAAAAAAGTCAGCAATTCACAAGCCACATTACAGACAATGCATGTTTAATAAATGTTTGTTAAAGGAGAACTACCTGTAGTGGAACAATTTGACTATGGGTGCACCTCGACCTGGAATGAGGATTCCGGACTTATAACTAGATTTACCATCATCACTCTACCCTCATTTAAACTTGCAAATAATACGTTTTTTATTTTAAAAAATTCAGCAAAATCTTGTTCTAAACTTCCGAAACCTGCCTCCAGGACATGTTTGAATGTGGAAACTATGAGGCTATGTTTATCGGG
This sequence comes from Chiloscyllium plagiosum, assembly GCF_004010195.1. Classification (NCBI taxonomy): domain Eukaryota; kingdom Metazoa; phylum Chordata; class Chondrichthyes; order Orectolobiformes; family Hemiscylliidae; genus Chiloscyllium; species Chiloscyllium plagiosum. The sequence continues at coordinate 47,948,044 of NC_057718.1, forward strand.
GTCTATGCAAGATAAGAAGCAGGCATGAAAGAAGGCAGGAATGTTATTTGTCAGTTATTAAAACAAACCTAAGTGTTATCCAGGTCCTACTGCACGTGGACAAGGATGGATTCATTACCTGTGTAGCTGAAAATGGAACTGAACAGTGTGCATAAAACTATATTCGCACATCATATCCTGTGCTGGAAGACTGTTCATTGATGAAACAGTTGCTTGGCAGTTGGGGAATTCCCGCAGCAATATCTTGGGATTCAGAGGATTGGCCTCTAACACAACCATATTCATTGGTGGCCAGCTACAACTTTGGCTCAAATTTTCTATCCTGACTCTCACTGACATGAGTTTTACTAGAGCTCCTTGGCATCAAATTTGATCAAATGTCCAACATGAAATCAAAATACGATCTGATTTTCTCCATCCAAAGAGTATTGAACAGTCACTTTCACCACATGTATGGCATTCGCCTCTTTCACAGAAAAGTTCAGGCCAAGTTAATTAAGAGACTGCTGTACAAAGCACTCTTTCAATGATTGATAACTGCTTAGAAAGCACTCAAGTAACCTTGAGCTGTACGCCTTGCTTCCACCATGGCATGGGAGCAACTAATGTAGCTCTACCTCTGATGTATCTCTGCTAAAATCACAGACCATATCCAGGCAACTACTGCAGCAGCAAAATTATCAGCATCTACCTTCTCCTCAGCCACATACTCCTACATGGCCCAAACGATACAGATAATAAGATGTAGTTGGAAGGAGGCGAGAGCTCCAATGGAGAGTTTATATAAATTGGACAATACCTTAACACAAGCACCTACCCACTTACATTGTTGTAAATACCTACTGTTCCTCCAACACTGATGTTCCTCTACCATCGTTGGCTGTTTGTACACTACTATATGTCTGTCCTCTGGAATTCTCCACTCCATTCCCTCCTCTTTGCTTATTTCACGATTGTTAAATACTTCAAGTTCTATCTTTTCAGATGTGCGTCAGGCTCCCTACCCTAGTCCATTAATCTTCTTGATGTCCACTGCCTCCCTTTCCTCCATACTATATAGAAATAAGACAGAATCCTGTGTGAGAAGAATCAGTTCGATGTAACTGCAAATGATTGTTCATTCTGAATGCACAGGCCTACATTTTGGTCACATTTTCTGGTGAAAGCCTAAGAAACGTTCCATACATCAAGCCAAATGTAATTTTGACCAACCAATATTATACACATATCATTTATGAAAGTACATGAACTTAGACCTAAAATGTCAGGAAAATCTTAGCAACCTTGACATCTGAAATTACTTCATGCAATAACTGTTGAGTCCACTATTTTAATCATAATCTGCTTTATCAATTTATACTCAAAAAGAAACAAAACATATGAGATTGTGTGTGTAATTTGGACTTAAAATCAATGATTAGTTTCCAAATGTTCATTCAAGATCAAAAGTACAGGAATAATACGGTCAAGTAATTAATATAGTTGTGACTGAAACAATTTATTTACTGACAAAACCGATTGTTAAATTGCAAAATTTAAGTAGTAGCAAATCTCTCCAGATTATACAAACCTAATATATTTGTGAATTTGGTTTATCTGGAGAGAAAAAAAAAAGATCAGTTGATAACAACTATATGGTATCAATTTATATCTCAAAGACAAAAAACGTTCAACATTCTGGAATTCTTCTTTAATCTGTTCATGGGATGTAGGTGATTGAGACTAGGCCAGCAGTCATTGCCAAATCTTAAATTAAGGCAAGATGTTTTGTGAATCATTGCAGACTGTGTAAGGGAGTACAGTAGGCAAGAGAACTACATCATACAGATGAGAGAAAAAGAGTTTGAAGAGTCAAGAGATGAGTTACTAGCTTTTGAATAACCAGTTCTGATCTGTTCCTAACCATTGTATTTGTGTGGCTTGTCCTGCTGTTTTGTGCTCAATAGTCACCTCCAGGATTCTGATGGTAAAGCCAGTCAATGACAAAAGGAATATGGTTAGATTTGCTTTTGTTCAAGATGAACACTGCCTTGCTTTGCGTGTTGTAAGTGTTACTTGCCATTAAATTCCACACATTCTAACCTGACCTTAAATTTACCTGGACCATCTCTGACACCTCCCTCGCCTTCCTGGATCTCTCCAACTCCATTAATGATGACCGACTTGACAAAGATATATATATTTTTTAAACAAACCCACCGACTCCCACAGCTACCTGGATTACACCTCTTCCCATCCCGTATTCCCAATTCCTCTGCCTCTGCCATATCTGCTCCAAGGAGGACCACTTCCACCACAGAACACACCAGATGGCCTCCTTCTTAGAGACTGCAATTTCCCTTCCCACGTGGTTAAAGATGCCCTCCAATGCATCTCATCCACATCCGCACCTCCGCCCTCAAATCCCACCCCTCCAACCATAACAAGGACAGAACCCCCCGGTGCTCACCTTCCACCCTACCAACCTTCACATAAACCAAATCATCCGCTGACATTTCTGCCACCTCCAAACGGACCCCACCACTGGATATATTTCCCGACCCATCCCTTTCCGCCTTCTGCAAAAACCGTTCCCTCTGTGACTACCTGGTCAAGTCCACGCCCCCCAACAACCCACCCTCCAGTCCTGGCACCTTCCCCTTCCACCGCAGGAATTGCGAAACCTGCGCCCACACCTCCTCCCTCACCTCCATCCAAGGCCTTAAAGGAGCCTTCCACATCCAAAATTTTACCTGCACATCCACCAATATCATTTATTGTATCTGTTGCTCCCAATGCAGTCTCCTCTACACTGGGGAGACTGGATGCCTCCTAGCAGAGCGCTTTAGGGAACATCTCTGGGACACCCGCACCAATAAACCACACCACCCTGTGGCCCAACATTTCAACACCCCCTCCCACTCTGCAGAGGAAATGGAGGTCCTGGGCCTCCTTCACCGCTGCTCCCTCACCACCCGACACCAGGAGGAAGAACGCCCCATCTTTCGCCTTGGAACACTTCAACCCCAGGACATCAATGTGGACTTCACCAGTTTCCTCATTTCCCCTTCTCCCCACCTCACCCCAGTTCCAAACTTCCAGCTCACTGTCCCCATGACTTGTCCTACCTGCCTATCTTCTTTTTTACCTATCCACTTTTTCACCTATCCACTCCACCCTCCTCTCTGGCCTATCACCTTCATCCCCATCCCCACTCACCTATTGTACTCAATGCTACTTTCTCCCCACCCTCCTCTCATTTATCTCTCCACGCTTCAGGCACTCTGCCTGTATTCCTGATGAAGGGCTTTTGCCCAAAATGTCGATTTTACTACTCCTCGGATGCTGCCTGAACTGCTGTGCTTTTCCAGCACCACTAATCCAAAATCTAGATTCCAGCATCTGTAGTCATTGTTTTTACCTGGCCTGAGAGTTATCCAGGTCTTGCTGCATGCAGGAACAGACTACTTCATTATCTGAGAATTAAAGGCTTGAAGTCAAAACCATCCATAAAGTCTATTGAAGTCTGAGACCTGTCTGTACTCTCGAATGGATTATAGAGAGATGAACACAAAGCCAATACGAAATGCAGAATTAGAACAGTGACAAATCATCTTTGTAATGAGCTTGATGCTGAACACAGGAACAGGTGTAGGCCATTCAGCCAGATAAGTCTGCTCCCCCATTCAATACAATCGTGGCTGATAATCCACTTCAGTGCCTTTTTCCATCATTATATCCATATCCCTTTATATCAGTAGTATTTAAAAATCTATTCACTTCTACACATTCTCATTGACCGAGGTTCCTCAGTGCTCTGATGTAGTGAATTCTAAAAGAATCACAGTCCTTTGAGTGAGAAACAATTCTCATTCATGTCTAAAGCAATTTCCCCCTTATTTTGAAATGGTGTTCCTTGGTTGTTGATTCCCAACCAGGGGAAACACCATCTGTTCCTTTAAACATTTTATAGATTTCAATGAGATCACATCTCATTCTTCGAAACTCCAAAGAATACAGGTCCAAATTCTCTTCTTAGCATAGTCCCACCATCCCAGGAACAAGCCCATAAGACCATAAGAAATAGGAACGGGAATAGGCCATTTGGCCCAATCAGCCTGCACTGCCATTCAATAGTATCATAGCTGAGCTGATAGTCCTCACATCCACTTTCCTGCCTTTTCTTCATAATCCTGGATTCCTTTACTGATTCAAGAATCTATCTCAATCTTATGTATACAAGGACTCAGCCCCCACAGCTCTCTATGGAATTCTAAAGACAAGCTCTGACAGAATAAATTCCTCACCATCTCAGTCTTAAATTGCAGCCCTTTATTCTGAGACTATGCCCTCTGGTCCTTAAATCTCCCATGAGGGGAAACATCCTCTCTGCATTCATCCTGTTAAGCCCACTAAGAATCCTACATGTTTTGATGAGATCACTTCTCATTATTTTGAACTCCAGTGAGTACAGTGCCAACTGTTTCACCTTTGCTTATAAGACAATCCCTCCATACTAGGGATCACCCTAGTGACCTTCTCTGAACAGGCTCCAATTAAATGATATCTTTGCTAAAATAAGGGGACCAAAACTGCTCTCAGTATTCCAGATGTGGTCTCACCAGCATCTTGTACAGCCACCGTGAGATAAGAGCCAACATTCCATTAGCCTACCTGATCACAGTGTCTGCATGGGTTTTCTCCGGGTGCTCCAGTTTCCTCCCACAGTCCAAAAATGTGCAGGTTAGGTGAATTGGCCATGCTAAATTGCCCGTAGTGTTAGGTGAAGGGGTAAACGTAGGGGAATGGGTCTGGGTGGGTTGCTCTTCAGAGAGTCGGTGTGGACTTGTTGGGCCGAAGGGCCTGTTCCCAACCTGTAAGTAATCTAACCTAATCTAAAAATGTAAAACTTCACATTTTCCCACATTATTGTCCATTTGCCAATTTTTTGCCCGCTTATTGATATCTCCCTCTGCAAACTCTTTTTATCCGTCCCACAACTTGACTTCCCATCTATTTTTGTGACATTTGCAAATTTGACTACAGTACATTCACTTATTTTGTCCAAGTCATTAATATATGTTTTTGCAAGGTTTGTAGCTCAGGTTGAGGTTTAGGGTGTAGGTTTGTTTGCTGAGCTGTAGGTTTGATATCCAGACGTTTCATTACCTGGCTAGGTAACATCGTCAGGGGCGACCTCCAAGTGAAGCGAAGCTGTTGTCTCCTGCTTTCTATTTATATCTTTCTCCTGGATGGGGTTCCTGGGTTTTGTGGTGATGTCATTTCCTGTTCATTTTTCTGAGGGGTTGATAGATGGCATTTAGATCTGTGTGTTTGTTTATGGCATTGTGGTTGGGAGTGCTAAGCCTCTAGGAATTCTCTGGCATGTCTTTGCTGAGTCTACGACCCCTCAGAAAACGAACAGGAAATGACATCACCACAAACCCCAAGACTGTTTTTTGGGGTTTTGTGCTTTGAAGGAATGTAAAGTTGCTGTAAACTATACAATCATTCTTTAAAGAATCATTGCCAATGTACGGTCATATTTTTAATGTATTTATTGAATCCACTTCAATCAATTTACTCCTCATACATTCATAATTTCCTCTGTGCAAATGTAATCCCCTAGCTTCAAGATAAATGAACTCACTCCCAATCACAATGTAAAATTCTATCATATTATGCCCACTCATGCCCTTGGAACATCATAACATTCAAAGCTACAGGCAATGTGTTGCTAAATGGGATTAGGTTGAAGGTCAGGTGTTTCTCACGTGTCAGTGCAGACTCAATGTCTTGAAGGACCTCTTCTGCACTATATGATTCCATGATTCTATAAAGGCTCTTTTGCAACATAATTATTAGTTAGGCTTTTACATTTCTTAATACTAAATCTAAAATAGCCTGCATTCTGATATTTTTCAGAACATACTGCTCTACAAACAGTCCCTACACACTCCAGAAACTCATTCTCAACATCGTAAGTGCTCATTATGTTTACCAAATCTATGCACAGATTGAAGTCACCCATGATTACTGTATTACTCATGCTACAGGAGTCTCCAATCTCCTTATTAAAGCCATGACCCACACTACCACAATTATTTGATGGCCTACAAATAACTCCTACCAACGTTTGCTATCCCTTGCTGCTCCTTAGCTCCATTCTAACAGGTTCCGCATTTTGTTCTTTTGATTGGAGATCCTTCCTCTCTAATGGACCGATCCCATCCTTTATCATTAGTTTACCACCATCTCCTCTTCCTTTATGCCTATCCTTTCTAATAATCAAATATTCCTTGGTCACCCTCAGCCATGTTATTATAATGGCAATGAGATCATACCCATTTTCAATTACTTTTGCCTTTAAATTATCTACCTTGTTGCAAATGCTGTGTGCATTTTGGAATAATTCCCTTTGTCTCTTTGAAAGAAAATGACAAGTTTGGTACAATGATAGAGAATTAAATCGGGGAAGAGAAAGCAATAGCTTATAGTGACAAGGGAATGCGATCAAAACAAATCCCTCGTGCTCTACTAAACAAGTACATTATCCCAATTGGCAGCCGGTTAAAGAATACATGAATTCAGTTAAAGATTTAACAGAACAACAGGACTTACCTGTAGTGCACATGTGTGACTGTTGGTTTTCTGTAACCAATTATCCAAGTCTGAATGTCTATTGGCTTTGCTTTGTGATACGCGATGGTAATATCTATAACCCACTGGAGGCCACTTTGTTTTTCCACTACATAGAACAGAGATTAAAAAAATAAGCAACTTTCTTTTTTGAGATATTTAGTCCTTGATATAATTACTGAGGTGGGAAAGGTGCATGTACATTGCAGATAATTTGTTCTGACCAAAAATGGTTACGACTTCACCAAATCACTGTCATCTGGCAAAATTCATCAATTATCAACTTGTTCATAATTTCATATATTAACACCAATTTTACAATTCATAGAATTGTTATAGCACAGAAGGTGCCATTTGACAGTGTCTATGCCACTTTTCTGAAACAGCAACTCTGAGTCCCGCTCTCTTACACTTTCCCTTATCCTTACAATCACTCAAAAAAACATCGACTTTGATTTTATGTAGCACTGCAGTCTCTACTGCTGCCTAACAAGTTGGATGTGGAGAAGGAGGTCAGGAGAATGGCTGCTCCGTTGTGGTTCAGGGAAGACATTAAGGAAGGAAGCATTCCAGCTGCCACCAACCGAGGAAAATCTGTTGGCTTAGCCATTTGGCACAGAACTTTCCCACTGTTGGTTAACTCAATGGCACTTGGATGAGGTCCTTAAGTAGGCATGTAAGAGCTTCAATTGTGGATTGACCACCTGATACTTTTGTTATTGGAAACAAAAATCTATTATCCTGGTCTTTATGTGACTCCAGACACTCAAGCAATGAGGTAGCAGTGGGGTGGAAGTCAGATGGGTAATCACATTTGGACCATTTTATAAGTGAGGCAGGTGGAAAGATCCTGAATTTAGCATTACAAGAGCCTCAGCTTGTCCAACAGGTCCGAGGTACTGTGTGAATGAGGAAAAGGACTGTAGGGAAGGTGGGAAAACTGATCACCAAGGTAGAAGAGACTATTCAAGCAGGGAAGCAAAAATAAGCATGATAGTGTTAAGAGATTCAATATTTATGAGTTTAGACAGCATCATTTATAAGCAGGATCAAGAGTCCCGGCAGGCAAAGCACCATGCAGATCAGGCCATTCACGTCAAGATAAGGGTCATCTTGAACAGGCTTGAACGGATATTTGAGTGGGAGAGGGACGATCCAGTTGTTGTGGTCCATGTTGGAACTAACAACAGAGGAAAAAGGCGGCGAGAGGTTGGGGAATACCAGAAACTTGGAAACAAATTTAAAGAATAGGACCTCACAGAATCTCCAGATTATTATCCAAAACACACGAAAATTGACAAAGATAAGAAGATTAGTAAAGTCAACGGATGGCTAAAGCAGTGGTGCGGGAGAGACCGTTTCCATTCAATGGGGCACTAGTACCAGTGTTGGGACAGGAGGGAACTGTACTGTTGGGATGGGCTTCACCTGATCAGATCACCTCCACTGAGCTGGGAACCAGGATTCGAGCTGAAAGACCAAGTAAGGTGGTCATAAGAACTTTAAACTAGTTAAAAGGGAAGGCAGTCTCAGGAAACAATAAAGCTTCCAGAAAAAGTAACAGGACACCGTATAGAAATGGTCAGGAATCTAACTTCAGGCATAGCTGTTAAGGGAACAGCTATGAGAAGGGGGAGGGGGGCAATCAACACAGGACTGAAGGTGTTGTACTTAAATGCACGCAGTATGTGAACTAAGGCAAATGAGCTTGTCCTGCAGATGGAAATTGAGGTACAATGTTATGGGCATCGCAGAAACATAGCTGAAAAGGGATGAGGGCTGGGAACTACATATCCAAGGATACTTGTCCTATCAAAAGGACAGGCAGATGGGCAGAGACAGCAGGGTTGCCTTAATTGTAAGAAATGAAATTAAACCAATAGCAGGAAGAAAAATAGGATCAGAAGGCATAGAAAAATGTGGGTGGAGTGGAGGAATCACACATGCAGGTTGAGTCCGTGATTAAGAAAGCGAATGCAATGTTGTCAATTATCTCAAGAGGGTTGGAATATAAAAGCATCATTGTGCTACTGAGACTTTATAAAGCTCTGGTTAGGCCCCATTTGGAGTACTGTGTCCAGTTTTGGTCCCCACACCTCAGGAAGGACATACTGGCACTGGAGCGTGTCCAGCAGAGATTCACACGGATGATCCCTGGAATGGTAGGTCTAACATATATGAGGAACGGCTGAGGATCCTGGGAGTGTATTCATTGGAGTTTAGAAGATTAAGGGGAGATCTAATAGAAACTTACAAGATAATACATGGCTTGGAGAGGATGGACGCTAGGAAATTGTTCCCATTAGGCGAGGAGATGAGGACCCGTGGACACAGCCTTAGAATTAGAGGGGGTAAATTCAGAACAGAAATGCGGAGACATTTCTTCAGCCAGAGAGTGGTGGGCCTGTGGAATTCATTGCCACAGAGTGCAGTGGAGGCTGGGACGCTAAATGTCTTCAAGGCAGAAATTGATAAATTCTTGATGTCACAAGGAATTAAGGGCTACGGGGAGAATGTGGGTAAGTGGAGTTGAAATGCCCATCAGCCATGATTGAATGGCGGAGTGGACTTGATGGGCCGAATGGCCTTACTTCCGCTCCTATGTCTTATGGTCTTATACACACAAAAACCCTGATGGGACTTATTTAAGGGGTCTTCAATATACAGATGGACTGGTAAATTCAATTGGTACTGGATCCCAAGAAAAGGAATTCAAGGCATGTCTAGGAGACAACTTTTAGAAGCAACTTCTGATAGAACCCACTTGGGAACAGAAATTCTGCATTTAGTGATGTGTAATGAGACAGAACTGATTCAGGACTATAAAATGATAGAATTCACCCTGCAAGCTTGAGGAAAAGAAACTGGAAAAGAAATCAGATGTAACTGCATTTCAATTGAGTAAAGTAATGGCAAAGACTTGCCGGAAGAGCTGACCAAAGTTGAGCAAGGGGAGCCTAGCAGGGAAGACAGTGATGTAGCAATGACAGAAGTTTCTGGGGGTAATTTAGGACGCACAACAGAAATTATCCCAAGGGAGGGAACATAACCGGAGGACAAGGCAACTATGGCTGACAAGGGAAGTCAAGGACCACTTAGATTAGATTAGATTAGATTACTTACAGTGTGGAAACAGGCCCTTCGGCCCAACAAGTCCACACCGCCCCACCGAAGCGCAACCCACCCATACCCCTACATGTACCCCTTACCTAACACTACGGGCAATTTAGCATGGCCAATTCACCTGACCTGCATAGCTTTGGACTGTGGGAGGAAACCGGAGCACCCAGAGGAAACCCATGCAGACACGGGGAGAACGTGCAAACTCCACACAGTCAGTCACCTGAGGCGGGAATTGAAAGCAAAAGAAAAAACGCAAAAAATGTAGTGAAGATTAGTGGGAAGCCAGAGGGCTGGAAAGACTTTAAAAGCCAACAAAGGACAACTAAGAAAGCAATGGGGGAGGGAGATGATGAAATAAGAGGTTAAGCTAGCTAGTAATATAAAAGAAGATTACAAGACTTTTCTTTTAGCTCTATGAAAGGTAAGAGAGAGACAAGAATGAACATTGTATTGTTGGAAAATGAGGCTGGAGAAGTAATAATGGGAAACAGGTACTTTGCATCAATCTTCATGGTTGAAGACACCAGCAGTATAACAGAACTTCATGAGAATCAAGGGGTAGATGTGAATGTGCTGGCCATCAGAAAGTGCTGGGGAAAGCAAAAGATATGAAGGTGGATATGTCACCCAAAACCAGATGGACTACATCTGAAGGAAATACCTGAGGGGATTGTACAGGCATTGATGGTTATCTTTCAGAAGTCACTGGAGTCAGAGAGTCTCCCAGATGACTGGAAAATGGCTGGTATAAACACCTGTTTAAGCAATGAGGGATGCAGAAGATAGGAAATTATCAGTCATTTAGCCTGACTTCTGTCATTGTTCAGAGTTTAGAGTCCATTAGTAAGGATAAGAGTGTGGAATACTTGGGAGTGCACCATAAAATACAGTTGAGTCAGCCTGACTTAATCAAGGGAAAAACATGCCTGACAAGTCTGGTAGAATTCTTGAAGAAGTTAATGAGCAAGTTAGAGCAAGGACAGCCAGTGGACATGATCTATTTGGATTTCCAGAAAGCCTCTGAAAGGTGCAACAAAGAAGTCAGCTAAATAAGATAAAAGCCCATGGTGTTAGTGACAAGATACTGGCATGGATGGAAGATTGACTGACTGGCAGAAGGTAGAGAGTGGGGATAAAGGAGTTTTTTCAGGATGGCAGCCAGTGACTAATGGTGTTCTGCAGAGACCACAACTATTCATGTTGTCCATTAGTGATCTGGACAAAGGAACAGAGATGGTATTGTTAAGTTTGCACATGACACAAACAGGTGGAGGGGCAGGTAGAATGCAGGAGGTGGGGAGGCTGTAGAAGTACTGGGACAAGCTAGGAGAGTGGGCAAGGAAATAGCAAATGGAATACACACACACAGTGTGGGAAAGTGAGGTTATGCATTTGGATAGGAAGAATACAGACTATTTTCTAAATGGGGAAAGGCATCAAAAATCTGAAGCACAAAGGGACTTTGGAGTACTAATTCAGAATTCTTTGAGGAGAAAGTAAGGTCTGCAGATGCTGGAGATCAGAGCTGGAAATGTGTTGCTGGAAAAGCGCAGCAGGCCAGGCAGCATCCAGGGAACAGGAGAATCGACGTTTCGGGCATAAGCCCTTCTTCA
>NC_057718.1:47962506-48030847 GCF_004010195.1 Chiloscyllium plagiosum
CCTATCACATTTCCGACACCCCTCCCCCAAGTCCCTCCTCCCTACCTTTTATCTTAGCCTGCTGGACAAACTTCCCTCATTCCTGAAGAAGGGCTTATGCCCGAAACGTCAATTCCCCTGTTCCCTGGATGCTGCCTGACCTGCTGTGCTTTTCCAGCAACACATTTCCAGCACTAATTCAGAATTCTGTCAAGGTTAACATGCAGGTTCAGTTGGCACTTAGGAAGGCAAATGCAATGTTAGCATTAATTTGAGAGCTAGAATACAAGATCATGGATCTCCTGTTAAGGCTATATACGAATCTGGTTGGACTCCATTCAGAATATTGAGCAGTTTTGGGACCTGTACTTATGAAAGGATTGCTTGCGTTGGAGGAGCTCCAGAAGAAGTTTACAAGAATGTTCCCAGGATGAAGAGTTTGTTATATGAGGAACAGTTGATGACACTGGGGGTCTGTATCAAAGTTTAGAAGGATGGGGATTTTGGGGGGGTGGGGAAAAAGAGGGGTGGAATCTCTTTGAAATGAACTGAACACTAACAGACCTGGATGCAGTGGACATAGAGAAAATGTTTCTACTTGTAGGAGAGACTAGGAAATGACAGCACAGCCTCAGTGTGAAGAGGTGACCCTCTCCAGTGTGGTGAATCTGTGGAACTCCGACACAGAAGGCTGTGGAAGCCAAGTTATGAGCTTATTTAAGATAGTGATAGATAGTGATAGATAGGTTCTTGATTAGTAACGGGATGAAAGGGTGGGGCAGAGACATGGGCCAAATAGTCTAATTCTACCCCTATGCGCATATTATATGGACCACCTACTGAATTGTCCTTTGCCCTTGCCTCCTGCCTTCAAATCCACTGGCTGAGGAGTGTAAAAACCAGACGATCTTCATTCCAGGTTGTAGGCATTGTCAGTAAGATAATAGGAACAAGTTCCCCAGTGTTTTTTTTAATGAACACTTTGAGTACTTTCAGCACCTGAAGTCTCTTTCTCATTAAGTCACTTTGTGGAAGGTGATATTTCTGGCAAAACTGCCATTTATTGCCTATACTGAGTTGCCCTGAGAAAATGAGGGGTTTGGATCCAACTGAGAGGATTGTGAAGCCAGAGGGTGGTTAAAAGACAACATGTGCTAGAGTTGCATACTGGCCTGACCAGGTAACATTAACAAGTTTCCTGGTTATCAACCTACAAATAGACTATGTAGGCAGTGACAGTAGGAGTGTGTCTTGGTCAGCCAAGCTTGATGTAGAGTGTGCAGCTCAATATATAGCCTCTGTTGACAGGTTAGTGATCTGTTCCAGGAAAATTCTAGCTATAGAAATGAACAGAAACACATGCCTTTATATCTCACATGCTATTAAGAAAGACAAGACAACTACAAAGTTATGATCTGTTGTTTAAAAGAAACCTCTTTCACTATTATCCAATAGGAAAGAAAATCTACCAAATTTGACCCTGTGACTCCAGACGCTCAGCAAAATCAACTGAAATGGCCTACCAAGCCAATCAGTTGTATAAAACTGCTATTAAAACAAAATCAATAAAACTGGATTGAGGGGCAATGGATTCAGATGTGACAAAAACATACCCAGTCTACCAGTCAAATTCCTCCTTGCATCTGTGGTTTCATGTCAAAATTGGGGGAGCAATCAAACAATGGCCTGATGTAGGCATGCTCTCAGAATGAAACAATTAAATCAACATCCCAGATGCCTTCATCACTATTCTGAGTGTATCCTGCCCCAAAGACAGGAAAGACCCAGTTGTGATGCTCATGTCATGACTAAGCTGAGAGAGAGTGACCCCAGGACCCCTAGACATTGACTCCAGATCAAACATGCAAGATAACTCTTGCTGATTATAGAGGAACCTCAGTTATCCAAAGGACACAGGTGGGGAGAATTTTGTTTGGTTAATCGAATGCCAGCTAACAATCAGCCATGCACTGGGACCTTGCGATCTTGTTCGGATCATCCAAAATTCGGTTAATCGAATGTCGGATAATCAAGATTCCTCTGTATACCTAACTGTCTCCTTCAACTAGTGAAAGTGGGAGCTTCAATTATTGTACTAAAATTTATTTTAATATAAATTCAGGCAGCAACACTACTAAGGCAGGGGAATTTCTGAAGTGTATTCAGATCTTGGACAGTAACATGGAGTGAAAAAATTACTTTGCTAGTTGTACTGTTTTCTGTTAAAGACTAAATAAGCTCACTTAGATGACTAAAACTTACTTTTTCTTCAGAAAATTCTTGGTTTCAATATTACAATCTATTTCCACTACTGAGGGCTTTTCACATATAATTGGAAACTTCTATGAACACAATTCTAATAACCTTTTCAAGTTAATTCATGGGACATAGATGTCACTGACTAGAGCATTCCTGTCGATTCCCAATTGTCCAGAATGCAGTTAAGACTCAACCAATATGGCTGCGTGTCTGGAGTTACATGTAGGTCAGATCAGATAAGGATGCCCTTCTCTTAAGGCAATAGTGAACAAGATAGATTTTTATGACAAATCAACAGGTTACATTGTCGCCGTTAGTTCAGATTATTCTTCCAGATTATTTTTTACTGAATTCAAAATTCACCAATTTCTAAGAGATTTCAACCAGCGTTCCCAGAACATTATCTGGATTACAAGTCCAATTACATTACCACTACTCCATTGCCCTACCCTCTTCAAATTACTGACGTGGGAATGCAAACAGACATTTTCCATCACATTTTTGGTTAAATGAGGTCTGAAGAGGAAATTATTCCTTTCAAGTTTATGTTGTTGTACTTTGCATCTCACACAATGCAAACGGTCAGCAACTTGGTGGTAAGTGATCAAAAAGAACAATTCATCCTTTATCCCACATCTGATGTTGAGATTCCTGGTGTGCAAGTGACAAGATCCAGGAAATGACTGTCAACATTTCTCTCAGCTAATAATAAAAGATTTGTTGAACATACATAATAACACTAAAAGAGCATCATTTCAAACATCTGCTGAATTATGCCCATAGCTACCTATTTGTTACAATATATAGTATAACTGAATTATCACACAGTGAGTGCGAAAGTCAGAGGACTAGCTAGAGAGATCATTCCTACTAACACTGTCATGGATGGGTGGAGTTGTGATTCACAGACAAAATAGAATTCGTAGGTTTCTCCTTCTTGCTGGCTTTCTTATTACCTGTTACAGGCCCAGTTTGGCAAATATGTCCTTCAGCATTCAGCACGTCAGTCAGCAGGGGTGCTATCAAGCCAAGCTTGGCAATGGGCACTGAAGCCCTATCATTCCATGCCCCTGCTACTCTCAGTGCTTCCAGGTGGTGTTCAATAGAGGGGAGTACAGATTCATTAGCTGAGGGAGGGTTATAGGAGATAATCAGTAGGAGGTTTACTCATCTATGTCTAATCTTACAGCATGAGACTTCATGGAGACTGAAGTCAAGGATGTTGATTCCTAGAGCAACTTTGTTCTGACCGTATATCACTGTGAACCATCTCTGGTTTGTCTGTCAGAGGCCTACTGCACAAAAAAATGACCTTCAGCCTGTCAAGTCTATGAAGTCAAAAGCAAGCACCTAACTATTCTAAACTCCTTCATAACTATTGGCCCAAAGCCCTATTTGCTTTGGCATTACAAATGTTCATCTAAACATTTAAAAGTTATGGAGGGTTCCGGCCTCTACCACGCTTACAGATAGTGAGTTCCAGATTTCTATCACCCTCTGAATGAAAAATAATTTTCCCACATTCCCTCCAAACCTCCTGCCCCTTACCTTAAATCAATGACCCCCTGGTCACTGATACACCCCCCCCCCCCCCACTAAAAAAAAACTCCTACCTGTCTACTATGTCTACGTCCCCCTTAATTGTATACACATCAGCAATGGCTCCTCTCAGTCTCCTCTGCTCCAAGGAAAACAACCACAATCTAAACTTATCATAATTAAAACTCTCCAGCCCATGCACCATCCTGGTAAATCTCCTTGGCACCCGCTCCAATGTAATCACATTCCTCCTACAATGTGGAGTCCAGAATTACACACAGCACTCCAGCCATTGCCTAATCAAACTTTTTATACAGTTACAGAATAACTTCACTGTTCTTAAACTCTATGCCTCACCTATTAAAGGCAAGAATCCCATATACCTTCTTAACCACTTCATCTACCTGCCTTGTTACATTAAGGGAACAGCGGACAAGCACATCAAGATCCCTTTAATTCTTCGTGCTTCTCTGGGCCCTACCATTCATGTATTCCTAACCTGGTTTGTCCTGCCCAAGGGACTTATTAACTTGTAATTCTAACAATTTACTCAGTATTAATTCCCTGGTAATTGTAATTTTCTTGAGTTTTTCCCTCCCTTTCAATTTCTGATTTATATCCATTTTCAGATTTAATTCAACTATGTTGCTTGCTAGGCCACTTCCTGAGATAATTGCGAGTCAACCATATTGCTGTAGGCACAGTCACACATAGGCAAGATTGAAAATATACACCAGATTTCCTTCCTAACGGCTCATTAATTTCCAGATTTTTTTTTTAAATGACAGCTCAATAGTTTCATGGCTATTATAACTGGTACTAACATTTTTATGATAATTTTGTTTCCATTTAACATATCAAATTTAAATTCCCCAACTGCCAGCATTGGATTTGAATTAATGTTTTCTGATCATTACATCAAATTACTGGATTATTCATCCAGTTATATAATCACGATCCTACTGTAACTAATAAACTACGTGAAAATCAAAACTGATGTCAGATCACAGGACTTAAAAAGCAAGGGAGTCAATGTAAATATTTCTAATTTTGATCATTTGTTTACAATACGGTATTCGTGTTGAGACCTTCATTGGCTGATTCAGAACCTGAAATGATCGTCAGAGAATGCTCATTATTTAACCAAATGATGGTATACGTTCATGTCACTGGGCTAGAAAAATGCAAGTGCAGGTTAATACTCAGGAGACACAAGTTGAAATCCTATCATAGCATTTCTTAGAATCCCCAGTGTGGAATTGGTGGAACTTAAATAATAAAATCTGAAATTGAAAGCTAGTCTCAGTAATAATGGCCATGAAGCTATCACAGAAGAACTGTAAAAAAAAACCTTATCTGGTTCACTAATACATTTTAGGGAAGTAAAGCTGCCATCCTTATTGAATCTAGCTTACACATGACCTAAGAATTAACCACATTGCTGTTGATCTGAACTATTCAAAAGAACAAATTAGGAATGGGCAATAAATGCTGGACTTTCCATTGATGCCCACACCCACAAGAGAATAATTCTTTAATGTTTATAGCTTCAACTGTGTGAAACATTTAGAATAATGAAAATATTTGACAAATCCCCAGGGGAAAAATACAAAAAGAAATAGCTGAAATTGTGCTTTCATTTTGGAATGCTGCACTCGGTAAATTATCCACAGGTGAAGCTTTTTGAGGATTATTTGAGTAAACTAATTACATAAATTTTAATTGCAATAAGCAATAGTTTAATCTGAAATGCATAATCAGTTCTGTTCATGTAAACATCAGAAAGTCACAAAGGTAGCGAGGTGGAGAGATTAGAGGCTTTAAAAACTATATTAATTCAGTCTCATTATAAACATTAGTATAGATGTTCTTTCATCAGTGAACTTTTCTGACCTGAGACAGAAAGGCATTCAACTTACTTTAAATTTGAATGATTTTCAAAGAGAAGTAAATGCAGACAATAATTATCTTTCCAGATGGGTATTGGCTATTAATTTGAAATTGAAGCAAAAGTAATTTGCTATTTAACCCTTCCAATTCTCAGATAATTCTGTGCAAACAATTAAGGTTCAAAAGGAGATTTTGAAAGCACAATAGCAAAATACTGGAATTATGAAATGAAAACAGAAAATGCTGGCAACAGATTCTGGCAGAATCTGTGAAAAAACATTTAACATTCAGATTTCAAATTTCCAAAGTCATTTCCCATTTAGAAAACGGTCTACACCTCTATTCTTCCTACCGAAGTACATAATGTCACTTTCCCACATTGTATTACATAAGCCATTTCTTTGCCCACTCTCCTAGCAAGTCTTTCTGCAGCCACCCTGCTTCTTCAACACTACCTGTCCTTCCACCTTTGTCTCATTTGCAAATTCAGCAACAATGCCCTTAGTTCCTTCGTCTAGATTATTAATGTATAACATTAATATTTGTGGTCTCAACATGAACCCTTACAGAACTCCACTAGTCACAGACTGCCATCTTGAAAAAGACCCCCTTATCCCAATTCTGTGCCTTCTGCCAGTCAGCCAATCTTCTATCCATGCATGTATCTTGCCCCTAACACCATGGCTCTTATCTTATTTAGCAGCTTCCTGTGTGGCACCATATCAAAGGCCTTCTGGAAATCCAAAAACACCATATCCACTGGCTTTCTTTTGTCTAACTGCTCATTACCTCAAAGAATTCTAACGGATTTAAGAGGCATAACCTCCCCTTGACAAAGCTGTGCTGACTCAACCCTGTTTTATCATGCAAGGCTAAGTACTCTGCAATCTCATCTTTATTCGCAGACTCTAAAATCTGACCAACTACGGAGGCCAGACTAACCAGCCTATAATTTCCTGTCTTTGCCTTCCTCTCTTCTTAAACAGGTGTGTTACGTTAGCCATTTTCCACTGTTTCCTGAAAGATTCCAACCAATGCCTTCACAATCTCTTCAGCTATCAGCTTTGGAAATTTGGGGTGTAGTCCACCTGGTCTGGGTGACTTATCCACCTTCAGACCTTTCAGCTTCCCCAGCATATTCTCCTCAGTGATGGTCACCACAAACACTTCTGCCTCTTTGACTCTTCCAGCTCTGGTATGTGGCTGGTGTCTTCCACGGTGAATCTGATGCAAAATGCTTATTCAGTTCTTCCACCACTTCTTTGTTCCCCATTACTACTTTTTCAGCCTCATTTTCCAGCAGTCTAATATCCACTCTTGACTTTCTCTTCCCTTTCAGGTACCGAAAACAACTCTTAATCTTCTTTTATATTACTAGTTAGCTTATTCCCATATTTAATCTTCTCCCCTCACGTTTTTTTAGTTATCCTCTACAGGTTTTTAAAGGCTTCCCAATTCTCTACATTCCCACTGCATTGTATGCTTTTTCTTTTGCTTTTATATTCTCTGACTTCCCTTGCCAGCCATGGTTGTCTGATCCTCCCCTTAGTATTTTTGTTTTGGCATGAATTTCTGTTGTGCCACATGAATTACACCTTAGAAACTCCTGACACTGCTGCTTCACCATCTTCACTGCTATGCTCCTCTTTCTCAAATCTGGCCAGCTCCTCTGTCATGTCTTTGTAGTTACCTTTACTCAATTGTAATGCCGTAACACCTCAAATCAAAGGGCACATTCTATTGTGGACACTGTCCCCAAAGGGTTCCTTCTCCTTAAGCTCCCTAAACAAATCTCCCTCATTAAGCATCATCAAATCCAGAACTGCCTGCTTCCTAGTGGGCTTTACCACAAATCATTCTAAAAACCATCTGAGACTTTCCGCAAATTCCTTTTCTTGAAATCTGCTACCAACTTGATTTTCCCAGTCCATCTGCACACTGAAGCCCACATGATTATTGTAATAGTGCCTCCCTTTCATTCCTTTTCAACTTCCTGATCTATTTCCTTCCCATATCCAGACTACTGCCAGGAGGCCTGTACACAACTCTCATCAGGTCAATTTTCCTTTGATGCCTTAGAGTTCCTCAACTCTACCCACACAGAATCTATGCCTTCTGACTCTTATGGCTTTCCATTTAATTTCATTTCTTAGGACAAGGCAACCCCACCCCCTCTGCTCATCTGCCTCTCCTTTTGATAGGGTATACACCCTTGGAGATTTAATTCCAGGTATGATCTCCCTGAAGCCACGTCTCATGATACTCTCAACAACATAAGTGCCAATTTCAATTTGCACTCAAGTTCATTTACTTTGTTTTTTATATTATGTGCATTTAATAACAACACCCTCAGTCCTGTATTGACTGCCCCCACGAGTCACCCGCCTCCCCCCGCCCCCGTCCTACTCTCTGTCCTATTACTTATTATAGAAACTTTAATACCCTCTGCAGAGCCCGCCTCCATTTTAGATTTTTCCTTAATTTTCCATACAACTGAAACTACCATACCTCACATTAGTTTAAAGCACTATCCACAGCCATAGTTATGCTAAACACCAGACTCTGGTCCCAGCATGATTCAGGTGGAGCCCATCCCATTGGAACAACTCTCTCCTTCCCCAAAAACTGGTGCCAATATCCCATGACTACAAACCAGTTTTGCCCACATCAATCTTTGAGACAGGCATTTCTCCAGGCATTTCTCTCTTTAAATCTTATTGACTTTGTGCCAGTTAGCTTGTGGTGCAGCTAGTAATCTGGTACTACCTTTTTGGTACATTTTTAAAATTTAGCACCTAGCCTTTCATATTCCCTCAGCAAAACTTTTTTTCGTCTTTCTACCTATATCATTGGTAACTTCATGGACCATGACAACTGGTTCTTTCTCCTCCTGCTCCAAGTTCCTCTGTAGCCCAGATGAGATATCCCAAACCTAGGCACCAGGGAGGCAACAGAGTCTTTGGACTCTTGTGATCCTAGCCTGAGAGAACAGTGTCAATTCCCCTGACTGCCTATTATCCCCCATTTCAACAATATTTCTCTTTGATCCCTCCCCTCCTGTACAGCTCCTTGAACCATGAAGCTATGGTCAGTTTGCTCATTCTCCAGCCTCACACTAATCCACAGAGATCAAGAATCTCAAACTTGTTAGACAAACTCAAGGTTTGAGGCTCCTTCAGTACTACCTCCTGGACTCCTCTACCTATCTTGCTCTTAGTCACATACTCCAAATTTGTAGTAGTTAATCAAAGGAGTGTGACTGCCTCTTGAAACAGTGTCCAGGTAATTGTCCCCCTCCCTAGTGTGTCAGTGTTCAAAACTCAGACTCCATCTCATCAACCCGGAGTCAGAGTTTGTCAAGCAACCAACAATTACAACACAAATGGTCACGATGAACTGGAATAGGGTCCACTACCTTCTACATCATGCAGTTAAATACAGTGCCTAGATAGCATCTGTGTGTTTAATTGCTCAGTTCTTAATTTGATTTTTAACTTCAACTTTGCTTTAGTTGGGTTAGCCTTAGTGTGAAAGGACTAGATTGGATGAAGTTTTTTTTGAGTGCATCCAGGAGATCTTTTTGTATCAGTCTGCAGATAGTCCTACTAGAGTTGGGGCAGTGCTAGACATAATCCTAGCAAATGACGCTGGTCAAGTGGTTGAAGTACCAGCATGTGAGCATTTTGAGGATAATGACCATCACTATAAGTTTCAAAGTCATTATGG
Source organism: Chiloscyllium plagiosum (assembly GCF_004010195.1). Lineage (NCBI taxonomy): Eukaryota > Metazoa > Chordata > Chondrichthyes > Orectolobiformes > Hemiscylliidae > Chiloscyllium > Chiloscyllium plagiosum. Next base: position 47,971,900 of record NC_057718.1, read on the forward strand.
AAAAGGATAACATGGGAGTTAAGTGTCTAAACTGGGGGCAGGTGGATTTCAAGATCATTAGATAGGGGCTGGCAAAGATAAACTGGCAGCAGCTACTTGCAGGTAAGTCTACATTTGGAAAATGGGACTCTTTTACAGGTAGTACAGTGGGAATTAATTCAGGGCCAACATGTACCTCTACGAGTGAAGGGCAAGGGCAGCAAGTCCAGGGAACCCTGGATGTCAAGAGGTATGGAGAGTTTTACAAAGAAAAAGGAGGAAGCGTATGTCAGATTCAGCAGGAGAGGCTGTTCAAACGTTTAAAGGGTAGAAGGCTGCTCAAAAAAGAAATTAGGAGGGTAAAGAGGGCCCATGAAATATCTTTGGCAAATGGGATCAAGGAATAGCCCAAATATATTAAGAGTAAGAGGATAACCACTGAAAGAGAGTGGGATAACCTATGAACCAAAGGGCAACCTGTGCATGGAGCCAGTGGATATGGTTGAGATATTAAATTAACACTTCTCAACTCTATTCAGAGGATTTTTGTTGGAAGGAGAGATTTTGGAACATGTTAAGATTAATAAGGAGGAGGTATTAGATGTTTTAGCATGCACACAGGCATATAAATCCCTAAATTCTAGTGAGATATATTCCAGGTTACTGTGAAAGGCAAGGGTGGAGATTGTTGGGGCTATGACAGATATATCTAATACTTCACTGGCCACTGGCAAACTGCCAGATGAGTGGACGATAGCCAATGTGGTTCTTTTGATCAAAAACAGCAGCAGAGATAGGGCAGGTAATGACAGATCAGTTACTCCAACATTAGTGGTAGGGAAATTATTGGAAAATATTCTGAAGGACAGGATTAATCAACACTTGGAAAGACAGGGATTAATCAAGGACAGTCAGCACAGATTTGTTACAGGGAGATCCTGTCTGACTAATTTAATTGACTGTTTCAAAAAAGTCGATGTGATTTACCTGGACTTCAGTAAGGCCTTTGACAAGGTCCCACATGGAAAGCTGGTCCCTGGATGTTGCCTGGGATGAAAAGTCCCAATTATAAGAGAAGATTGAATAGGCTAGGTTTGTTTCCTTTAGAGCTGACAAGACTTAGATCTGATTGAGGTACACAAAATTGAAAGGCATAGATAAGATTAGATCATGAGAATCTCTTCCCAAGGCAGATGTATCTAAGATCCGAAGACAGAAGTTTTAAAGTGAGGAGCAAATGGAGAGGAGATCCGAGAAAGTTTTTTTTCACTCAGAGGGTGATAGATATATGGAACATGCTGCCTTATGGGGTAGTGGAGGCAGGTATTCCAGCAACATTTAAGAAGCATCTGGATTACTATTTAAAATGCAAGGGTATAGTAAGCTATGGACCAAATGTAGGTAAATGGGGTTAGTGCAGTTTGGTGTTTGCTAGTCAACACAGACATGATGGGCCAAAGGCCTGTTTCTATACGGCATGACTATGACATGTCACCTCTTCAAAGAAAGTCAAAGAATTGTTCAAACAGGATCTGTCTTTCAAAATAAAACATGTTGTTGATTATACCTGATTACCAAGTGTCCTGCAACAACCTTTTTAATAATTGTTGCTAACATTGTCCCATGACAGATGCTAACAGGCCTATATTTTCCGGTTTTCTGTCTCGGTCTCTTTTTGACTAAAAGAGTTATGCTCAATAGCTTCCATTCTAATGGAACCATTCCCAATCAATGGATTTGTTGAAAATTAAAAACACAATGTATCAATAGCAATTTGTTTTTGTTGCCCAACATCTAATCATTTCAAACTAAATTAACTTGTTTGCCATTTCAGGGGGCAGTTAAGAGTTGACTATATTGCTCTGGTCTGGAGTTACAGGTAGACTAGACCTTAGTGAAGATGAATTTCTTGTGTTTTCTTCTTCCCTTCCATTTCCTGATTTATTGATACATATAAAGGTATTATTTGTACTCTCCATAGTGAAGACCAATGCAAGACCTCTTCAATTCATCAGCCATTTCCTTAATTTTCATTATTAGTTCTCCAGCTGTGCCTTTTACAGGACCAATACTGATTTTATTTATTTAAAAATATTTATAGAACATATTACCTGGCTATATTTCTGGTCAGATTTCTCTCATACTTTACTTTTCCTCTCCTTATTAATTTTTTTTAGTCATTCTTTGCTGTTTTTACTGTGAACAAATGGACAAAGCTTATTGTGTGCAAATTGGTTGAAGCATTTCATTTATTAGAACTTCAAGACTTTTCCTATTTCTTGATAATAATATAAAAATACAGGTACTATCAAAGATGTAGGCACACAAGTGGCAATCAAACAAGAGCCTTAATATTTCAAGGTATTTCGTTTAACTATTTCTCATCTCCATCCTCCAAAAGTTGTCTACTTCAGTTTTTCTACCATTGAACTGCATCTAGCACACGACTTGCTAACTTGCATCAGACTGTAATTTGTTGTATCCTTATTTTCGTTCTGGCCCCAATTTTGTGCAAGTGAGCTGTAATAACAAACGTGTCTGTCTGTATTTGCATATAAGTGCCAAACAATGATTCTTTCCACATCCCAATAGTTCTACAAATATTAGATTACATCTACATTTTACTTTCCAACCCAAGATATCTCTTTATTCATTTAGCATTATCCTCCTTAATAACAAAAATCATATCGTTTGTAAGAATTGACACCTCATCAGCAAATAATCCAGGAGGAGGTAAAAATCAGAGTCAGCCTTTAAACTTTATAATCGTTTAAAGGTAGAAACAATGGAGGCAGAGATCCATGGGTCAAAGTACATAGATCATTAAATTTACGTCACCTGGCAAATAAAATAATCTCAAAGGCTGATGGAATACTGGACTTTATATCTAGGGGCAAAGGCTACACAAACATCCTACGTAGATCTCACTTTCAGAAAGATGGGTAATTCTGGGCGTTGCATCTTAGAATATTGGCCTCAATGGGAGTGAACATAATTTAGAATAATACATGGGGCCAAACAGACAGTCTGTGGGTTTAGGAAAATCCCACCTTTCACTTTTGTGCACAAAAATGCACACTGACCTAGAACAACTATGAATTTTATCTTTCTGCACAGCATTTGGGTCTGCAGTGCATTTTGCAGGCCATGATGCTGTTCACGAGGAGTACCATAAGATATGGCAGCATTACAGGACAGCCATTTGGATGACAATTCCAGAGTAGGACAGGAAGGGATAGAGAACACAAACATAGAAAAATGGCAATAAGTCAAGTCAAAAGGGGACAAATTGTAAAAGGCAAAATGAATGACTCTTTAGTTGAATACGTGTAACATTCAGAATAAGATGACTGGAGAAATGGTTGCAAGGAGGTCAAAGCTAGGAACTAAATATTCAGGACTGAGATTTTTTGAAAGGACAGAAAGAAAGGGAAGTGTGATAGGGTGGCTTTGTTGGTAATGGGATGGAAGTAGAATGATAGTAAGAAATGATCTCAGATTGGAAGCTGTAGATTCCATTGGAGTATAGCTAAGAAATAAAAAGGCAAAGAAATAAAAATAAACTGTCATCATTAAACATTACGTAAATTGGGATAGCAAGATTGGCAGAGGAAGTTGAGGAAGAAAACAGTGATATTGTTCTCGGAAATTGTCCTGAATACTATGTTGTGAATCCAACCAGAGACCAGGCTATTTTCGAGTTGGTTCTGAAAGTGTAATGAAATATATTAAGAGAAATGCAATGCTGAAATTTTAAAACTGGAATGGAGTATAAAATTAGGGAGGTTTTGCTAAAACTATACAAGTTAAACCACAACTGGAATGCTGTGCTTCCCAATAAAGGTTCACTAGGCTGATACTTCTATGAAAGGAGTCTCTTACAAGGTGATACAACAGGTTGGGCCTGTAGTTGTAGGAATTTAGATGACAGGCAACCTTTTTGAAACATGCAAGATTCTTAAGGGGTGTGACAGGATAGATGCGGAAAAGTGATTTTCCATTGACGGAGAGTCTATAACTAGAGGCATATTCTCAGAATAAGGACTCTCCCATTTAGGTCAGAGATGAGAAGCAATCTTTTGTCAGAGGGAGATGAATTGGTGGAATTTTTTTTAAAACCAAAGAAAGCTATTGAGGCTGGGTCGTTTAATATATTCAAAGAAATTAAGGGTTTAGAATAAAGGCAGGAAACCAGAGTTGAGGGTTATCAAATCAGCCAAATAGCAGAGTAGACTCAATGGGTTGAACAGCCTATGCCTGCTCCCAAGTCTAATGATTTTATGCTAGAAAAACTGCAGAAGTAGATCAATCTCTGTATTCCATCACAGCAGACCAGCTTCCAATATTGCTTAAAGGTCCATGGAAGCTCACTCTTCAATCCTAATCTATGCCCCTCAGCTCAGCCGTGCCAACTCCATGCCCCTCACACTCCTACCCACCAGACTTTGTGGTAGCATGGTGGCTCAGTAGTTAGCACTACGACCTCAGTACCAGGCATCAGAGTTTGATTCCAATCTTAGGTGACTGTGTGCAGTTTGCATGTTGTCCCCCTGTCCACATGAGTTTCTGCTGGATGCCCTGCTTCCCTCCCACAGTCGAAAGATGCGCAGGTTAGATGGATGAGCGATGGTTAATGTGGGTTCTGGGGTTGGGTGGCTGTGTCTGGGTGGGATGCTCTTCAGAGATTGTATGGTCTCAATGGCCTCTTTCTGCACCGTAGAGATTCTGTCACCTAATGCCCCAGGGGAAAGCGGGTGGGGAAAGGAGAATGAGAGATTGAGAGAATGAGTAAGCTGTGCCGCTCAACATGTTTTCAAGATCCCCAAAAAATTTCAGCTGAGATCATATAAAGCCTGTGGCTTGAGAATGAGGCAAAAAAGTCTGGGATCCACAATCTAGAAACTGTTTCAATTATGCAAAATGTGCTTCACAGAAGTGTAAGACAACAAAACCTTGCACTCATGTTTGGCAAGAAAAGATACAAATAACATTTCAAAGATCCTCTTAGAGCAGCAGAGCAAGGGGGAAGAAACAAATTGGTTCAGAGAAGGTACTCCTGAACTTGGGCCGACATGGTTTAAAACACCCAGAGGAAGTGGCCAGGGAATTGGGATACACAAGTCAGAGAGGGTGTTTGTGGCACAGTGGTAATGTCCTGGTCTCTGAGGTAAGAGTTCTGGGTTCAAGTCCCACCTGCTCTGGAAATGTGTAATAACATATCTGAATCAAGAAGTAATGTAAACAGCAAGTATGCCTGAACAGGACTTTGCCGGTTGGGAGATGAATAGCAAAATATTCAATGAGCTATAATAACTATCTATTCGTGTATGTCCCTCTACGGCACTGTTATTTGCTTCTGTCTTTTAGATTTGAACAATGCTCTTTTTCAAAAGCTAAATTTATCCTCCCAAGAAAATGGCAAAAAATTGTATGCTTCAATCTGCATTTTTTAAACAATGCCATTGTTTACACTGTGTGCCATTTTTACATCCTGAAATGAATGTGAGCTGTTTTCACTCAATATTGAGTTCAGCTCATTTGCAAAGTTCCAGTTATTGATATTCTATATACTTGTGGAAGCAAAACATTTCAGGCAACTCAAATGAGAAAAGGATGACACTAATTAAAGAAGGACTTCCCATCATGGATGAATTTAGACACCTTCAAATGGAGAACAGAAACAATTAGCAATTTTTGGCAAGGGTAGAGGGGATGGGACAAAAAAAGCGTGATGCAGAAGTAAAGAAACAAGAAACTTAAGATATAACTCCAGTAGTGTATATAAGCAATGGATCCACTTTATGATTGCTGCTGAGGAGATCGGTGTTTCTGCACAAGGTGCTTGTACTCTGAAATTCTACATTGAGTGGCATTGCAGCATGCCTGCAAAAAGAGGTACAACTTAAAATTTAAAGCAAATTGTACAAGCATAATGTTGCACAGTCGTTGGTTTTGAAGCTGATGGAAGCACACATGACTCTGCCAATGAAAAAAAACCCCTTTTCCAGTGGTCATTACAGGCAAATGAGTTGGGCTGCAAGGCTTCTGGTAAGCTGTGGACAACTGAATAGTGCTGGCTTGCAATGCATAATACCTGTCTGGAGACTGTCACTTTGGACAACGCTGATTTAGCAACACTGGTATTTACAACAAATGGACTTGTCTTATTTCATACATTTTGCATGTTAGAACGTTGTGTAGGCCTGACAGGCTTACAAGTTAATATTTGTTAAGTGGCTATTCTTAAGCAGATGCTTGTACTTGAGTATTTTTAAGACTGAAGTAGATGGATACTTGATAAGAAGAGGTGAAAGGTTATCAGGGACCAAGCATCTTTCACAGAACTAAATTAACTGGCCCCAAGAAACTAGGCAACAGGATGGATATAGTCTTACCACTATCACAAGAACAAATAAATAGATAACAAAAGTAACAATTTCAAAAATGATTCTTACAACTGGATGAAATGAAAACTACATTTCACCCATTAACCCGAACTGAAACTTGAGTTCGAGAAATGCATCAACCAATTTTTAATAACTGTGGCTGGCAGTAGGAAAAATAGATTACTCGTTTGTTCGTTTTAAAATAAAAAAACGAATTATAACTTGAAATGCCAAATAGTCTCAGTTTTCTATTGCAATGTCTGCCTTAGGTTTGTATTTATGCCCAGATGACAGAAAACTCTGGTCTATACCTCAGTCAACCACTTTTGCTGATCTACACCCTGCACAATTGTTCCTGTCACTTTGCACATCTCTGCAGGCAATATAAATCAATCTAGGATCACAGTGGAATGGGAGGATTGAAGTCTGAAACCTTGCACTCTTTGGTACAGGTACACAATCCCTTATCCAAAACACTTGGGACCAGCTGGTTTTCGGAATTCGGAATGTTTCGAATTTCGGAATAAGTTACAGTTCAATGGTGACATTTTAAAAAATCTTACCGGAGTAAAACAGGCCCGGAGACAAAATTGAGGCCTGCCAGTGCTGGGCCATGCTCCCCCATTCCACGTCGCATAAGTGACACGCATCCAGTGGATGTGGAGTTGGGTTAACCGTTTGCACGCCAAACAAACAATCTTGTTAATGAGATAAAAACTTCACAAAAAAACCCTTTGGATTTTGGAGCGGTTTGGATTTCGGATAAAGGGTTGTCTACCAGTATTGCCTTTAAGGTGCATTACCTGCCTACTTCAGGTCACCCCATATACAAAATGGTAACATTAGAGGATAAATGCTCACATTTCCTCTTAACTGTACAGGGAAGTACCATGTATTTAACCCACTCAAGAAATTCCCATGAGTTACACAATAGGGCTGAAATGTACTTCAAAATTTGAAAGAAGAGTGTCTCTTTGGCTCCCAGATGACAAACAGCTATCTTTGCAAGACTTCTAACCAAACAAGAAATTATTAACTTCATCATGATACACTACTTTGAAATTTCTGCAAATAATATGAATCCAGCCACCAGCCAAAGAGCAAGTTTTCAGTGGCTACTGGCATCATCAGACTGAAACCTACCTGCTCCATTAGCATCGCCAACAGCTCCATTTTCATGCTGTGCACAAAGTGTTTGCAGGATAACTTCAGTGGCCCCCTGCCGTGGTAGAGTTACATGTTTTAGAAATGGTAAGTTGTTTTTTTTTGCAAATGACTGGCTGGTTTCTCGCCTCTTTCTCAGGAAACCTCCTTCAGGAAACAAAACAATCCACTTCCGATCCCGACTCCTGTAGTATTTTTCTAAATGTTTTCTGAGAAGAATCAGCTGCTGGTCACGATGAGCTTTACCCTGAAAATTAAAGTATAAAAATGTAATTGTTTACAATGGACAAAGTTGATTGACATTGCAATTTGGCGCTGCATAAAGATGACTTTTATCCTCTTAAAAAAAATTCAGATTTCTCAATACCAGCAAATATGCAGTGATACGATCACAATGTAAATATAGATAGCAAGTCCATTAACCTTCCACAAAACAATCCTAAAATTTCTATACCATTCAAATTAAATCCAGGGTTTTATATTGACTAAATAATCTAGAGAACCTCTCTGTTGATCACTGACGTCAGGATACTTTTGATATAGTCTTAAAATTACCCATTCCTTGTTTGAACCAATGCCCTCCTTTGTCTTTGTTACAAATTTAACTTAATGCTCATACTTGCTCAACACCATTGCACTTCTATTTCACTGACAATATACTTTAGTAGTTGCTTCCATTCAGGATTCCAAAATCTTGAATTTTTTCTCAAAAGGCTAATGCTTTGAAAGGTTGAAACAACCTTCTTGGTTCTTCTGCACACCACCTCCATGGTTCTCCTTCTCGATTAAAACTACAACAACACTCAAAACTGTGGTCTGACTAGTGAGCCGAACTGTTAGAGTATGGCATCCCCAGTTTTTGCTACTTAATCTAGTAATCAACTTTTTGACTGCTGTGGAATGATGAGTCAACCAATCTCTTACTGGCATTCAACTATTTTCAGAACATACATAGAACACTTATGCCAACTACTTTTCTCTGCATCAACAACATTTCACAACAGTTTGAGTGAATTTCATCTGTTACTTACTTTAGCTAGCTTATTTTATAGACTTAGTTTCTATTCAGATTTGACTTCTCCCTGTTAACTCAATATAGTCAATAAATTTGTGTTACAACACAGAGGTGAACTCCTTTGTTAAGTAAACCAAACACTCACAAAAGCTCACCTTGCCTTCTGTTAAAATATGAGTGACCGAGAACTCCCAAATTCCACAATTTAAAGAAAACAACATGAATTTAAATTTTTAACTCTAAAAGTGAACATTAAACAATAACTATTCACAACTCTAAGCTCTCCCCTTTCTCTTAACTGCTTACTACCTGCCCACAACTCTATTACAATATGCCGTTCCAATCAGACATTTACTAAAGTTATATCAACATAATTTCAAAACCACACAGTCGCCGTCTTCTTCTGTCTTCACTCTTCTGGCTGCTGATTTGCCTGGATCGTCTCCTTTCTTTTTACTACAAGTAGGTTTCATATGAAAAGGTACCTTTTCGTAGAGAGTGTGTTTTTCTAATTTCTTTGAAAGCAAGACGTGAGATGGGTAATTAGCTTTCCACAAGTTTCTTTCTCCACGGCAGTTATTCTCTGGCCAATTTTCAAGATGCCCACATTTTATATCACCCAAAAATCGAATTGTTTCATTGAATTTATCGTTTTGTCAAAATCTAACCAAACTCTATTAGGTTTTGGAATCCTGGGGCATAATTTAAACTTATTGGTTAAATTCGAATTGTTGTCAAAACAGCAATCAAAACTCAGGTATCCATTTCAGTCAAATATTACGTATTTTCAATTTTCCCGTACACTCTGGGACTGCCATATAGTCACATACACAGGTGCTTGTAATATCTCAGTTCAGAGCAGCATTCACTCTCTTAAAAAGTATAGTACATGCCTTCAACTTCATAACAGATGATTGCACTTACAATAACAACTTAGAAAATGTTGTAATCCTAAACAGATCCCAGAGGCAATTCACTTCACTTAAATCTCAATCCTCATTTTTCCCCACTCCTAAACAAAAGGAAAAAAGTTGAACTGAGTTGTTGGATTGAGGAAGCTACAGAAAGGGAGGGGCAATGAATGAGCAGTTTTTAAAAATGACTATGCATTTTAAATTGGTGATGTTGAGAGATAGGAATGACATGGAATATGCTAAAGGTAGCAGCAATTTAGATAGAAGAAAGAAATGAGCTCCTCACTATAGGTGACCAATGTTAATGGGGGATGTTAATGGTATCCGTAATAGATGGAATGCAAGGTCAGATACACAAATTGGAGTTAAATAGGTAGATTCTGAATTATCTGTTTCAGCCCAAGACTGCAGAATGGAAGCGAAATGGAATCATGGTTTGCAGCTTGTGGCAAGGGCCTTAAACAATTATTTGGATTATCTGAAGCTTTAATGTGCCAGAGTTAATATCAGTAAAGGCTGGATACCAGTAAAACAGCCTGACCACGGAGATGCTGAGGTGGTTTTGAGGATGGTATGCATATTCTATGATGTTAAGCGATGCAGAAAGGAGAAGGGAAAATACATCATCGTCCAGTCAGTTACAGAGGCTATTACCTGTAGCAATGTTTTGGTGCTGCAGAAGAGATAGAAACACAATTTTAACAAAATTCTTTCATGGAGTTTGGATGTTGTTGTCTCTCCCTAGTTGCCTTTGAAAAGATGGCAGTGAGTGGTCTTCTGGAATCTCTGCAGCCCATTTGGTGACATTGAAGGAACGGTAATATATTTCCAAGTCACGATGATGGTGGCTTACAGGTGGTGGCGTTCAGAGGGGTCTGCTGCCCTCATCATTCTAGATGGTAGTGGTTATGGGTTTGGAAGGTTCTAAGGACCTTGGTGAATCTCTGCACATTATATACTGCTACTAAGCATCAGTGGTGAAGGGACTAAATACTTGCAGATGTGGTGCCAATTAAGCAGGCTACTTCATCTTGGAATGTCTAAAACTGGAGTATTGTTGCAGCTGCACTCATCTGGGTAAGTAGGGAGCATTCTATCATAATCCTTAATTGTGCCTTGTAGATGGGGGACAATCTTTAGGGTGACTGAAGATACAGAGATTCAAACATAGAAATTGCATGAAATGACAGATGGGCAGGAATTAAAGACAACACATTTGAGGGCTTCATTGAGAAAAAGGTTCGAGATGGGGATTGCTTATACAGTACAGGGATATATGGTAATTTGAAAAAAGGAAATTGGTGGCTCAAAATTTCAAAATAACCTACAATGCTAACTAGCATAAGCCCAGTACAGGAGGTTGAGTGGCCAACAACCTAGCAGGAACTGGAGTTGAATCTCTGACAACATGAACTAGAAGAGCATTTGAGGAGAACTAGCAGACTGAAAAATTGGGAAAAAGACCTTAAGATTTTAGGTTGGGTTGCTCTGGGGAAAGATTGGCTTGGTGATAAAGACTACAAGGGGAAGCAAAAATGATGGGTTAGCAGTCAATCTGAATTTTATTGACAAAGTTGTCCAAGAGAACCTCATGTTTGCTACAATATGCAATGGGGAAGGATAAAGAAGGAAGCGGTTTAAGGAAACATAGTTCAGAAGCCAAGCATTACCTTTGCTTTCCGAAACTGTATTGAAGCAGTTGACACCAATGCTAAATCTATGTGAGGCCCAATAATACTTGTTGAGTACTAATCAGATCAGATGATGGATGTTTGTATCAGTGGACTCTTCGTTCAACTGAAGGGACCACAAGTAGGAGTCAAAATCAGGGAACTTTAGTTCTATAGTCCCCACACCAAAGAATCTAACCATGAACAAGATGCAAGGTGAGAGTGGAAGGAAAAAGAAACAACTATTCACCTAGCTGAAAACTGACAAAGAGAAGACCCATTTGGCATAATATATTTTGATCAGAAAGGGATAGTGACTGTGTGGGAATAAGAAACATGAAAAAGTTGCAGTAAAAATATAATTGTGTACATTGATAAAGTTCTAGGAATTTTTAAAGAATACATGGTACTGAAATTTTTAAACGTAAATATTTAATGACTAATAAGAATGTTAAATATTTTCAAATCAGTACTGAACAAACTGCTGAAGCCGTGGAGTAACAAGTCACCAGTACCTTCTTTTCAAACTTGTTCATGGGGTTTTGACCCAGCAATATTGGAGGAAGGATATTATAGTTCAAAGTCAGATGGTGTGATTTGGGAGGGAACTTGTAGGTGATGTTGCACCTGGAACCTGCTGCCCTTTGTCCTTGTCGGTAGGAGAGTTTCAAGTTTGGAAAATAGAATTAAAGGAGCTTTGGAGAGTTACTGCAGTACATTTGCAAATAATACTGCCACTGAACATCACAGGTGAAGAAAGGGAATGTTGAAGGTGTTAGATGTTGATTGGTTTGCCAACCAAGCAGCTGCTTCATCTTGGATGTTGTAAAGCTTTTGTGTTGTTGGAGTTGCACTTAGCCAGGTAAGTGGAGAGTATCCCATCACACTCCTGACGTGTGCCTTGGAAATGATGGACATGTATTGGTAAAACTGAAGGCAAGTTAAATGCTGCAGAATTTATGATCTCTGACCTGATCTTGTAGTCACAGTACTTATGTGAATGGTACAGTTCATTTTCTGGTCAATTGTAAGCTCTCCCCAGGTTATTGATAGTGATAATGCCATTAAATATCAAGGGTTGATGGTTACATTCTGTTGTTGGAAATGGTCATTGCCTGACACTTGTGTGGCACAAAAGTTACTTATCATTTATCTGCCCAAACCTCCATTTTCTCCAAATCTTGCTGCAAATGGATAAATCCTGTTTAATTTTCAGTGGAGTCACAAATTTTGCTGAGACGACAATCAACAACAAACATCCCCACTTCTGACATGATGGAGGGAAGGTCAGTGATGAAGTAACTGAAGATGGTTGGGTCTGGGACAGTACCTTGAGAACCTTGCAGGGATCCCCTGTGGTCGTTCCCCTGAAAAACAAGTATATCATTTTGGATACTGATTTTGGGGGGGATGCAGAAACTACTTACTAAGGGTAGAAAGAGGAATAGGGAAGAAAGATAGGGAAGTAAGGCAGGATTCCTGGGAGCTAGGGTGGAAGCGGAGAGCTAAAACAGAGTTGTTCTCTCTGGTTTGTTACCCATGCCACATGATAGCAAGGCAAGGAACAGGGAGAAATATCATCTGAACACATGGCTGCAGGAGGGAGGGTTTCAGGTACATGGATAATTGGGGCTCATTCTGGGGCTGCTAAGACCTCTACAAGCAGGACGGTCTTCACTTGAACAAGAGGGGTACTAATATCCTGAGTGGGAAATTTGCTGGTGCTATTCAGGTGGGTTTAAACTAGCTCAGCAGGGGGATAGGAACCTGAGGTGTGGTTCCAGTGCACAGGAGGATGAGAATAGGGAGGGCATGGACAGGATTAAGGTCACAGGAATGTGTTGACAGACAGCAAGCTGGTATGAACTATCTACTTCAACATCAGAAGTATCCGAAATAAGGTAGGTGAGCTTACTGCATAGATAGGTACCTGGGACTTCGATGTTGTGGCCATTTCGGAGACATGGATAGGCCATGGTCAGGAATGGATGTTGCAGGTTCCAGGGTTTGGATCTTTCATTAAAAACAGGCAAGGCGGTAAAAGAGGAGGAGGTGTGGCCTCGTTAGTCAAGGACAGTTTAATGGTGGCTGAAAGAACATTTGACGAGGGCTCGTCTACTGAGGTAGTATGGGCGGAGGTGAGAAACAGGAGAGGAGAGGTCACACTGCTGTGAGTTTTTTTTAAACATAGGCCTCCGCAGAGTTCCAGGGATGTAAAGGACAGGATTGGCAAATTCTGGGTAGGAGTGAAAGGAACAGGGTCGTCATTGTGGGGGACTTTAACTTCCCCAACATTGACTGGAAATGTTAAAACTTTAGTACGTTGGATGGATCAGTTTTTGTCCAATGTGTGCAGGAGTGTTTCCTGACACAGTATGACGAAGCGTCGACAAGAGGGGAGGCCACACTACAGATGTGGTGCTTGGTAATGAACCAGGCCAGGTGTTTGATTTAGTGGCAAGGTGAACACTTTGGATAAAGTAACCATAATTCGGTTATGTTTAGTTGAACGATGGAAAGAGATAGGTACATTCCACAGGGGAAGAGTTATCGATAGGGCAAGGGCAATTATAATGAGTTTAGGCAAGACTTAGGATGCATAGAGTGGAGTAGCAAAATGCAGGGGATGGGGATAATCGAAATGTGGAGCAGGTTTAAGGAACAGATGTTGCGTGTCCTTGATAGATGTGTCCTTGTTAGGTAGGGAGGAAGTGATAAGGTAAGGGAACCGTGGTTTACTACAGAAATTGCATCTCTTGTTAACAAAAGGAGGAGGCTTATGTGATGACGAGACAAGATGGTGCCGATGAGGCGGAGAGTAACAGATGAGCTAGGAAGGATTTAAAAAGAGTTAAGAGCAAAGAGGGGACGGGAGCAGTCTTTAGCAGGTAGAATAAAGGAGAACCCTAAAGCTTTCTATAGGTATATGAGGAATAAAAGGATGACTAGGTTGGAATAGGGCCAGTCAAAGACAGAAGTGGGAAGTTGTGTGTGGACCATGTGGAGATCGGAGAGGTGCTGAACGAATATTTCTCATCAGTTTTCCCCAGGAAAAGGAAAAGAATGAGATATGAGATATTAGACTAGAAAGGATTGAGGTTAGTAAGGAAGAGGTGTTATCAATTCTAGAAGGAGTAAAAGTAGACAAGTCCCCAGGCCAGATGGGATTTATCCGAAGATTCTCTGGGAAGCTAGGGTGGTGGTGTTGGAGCCTTCAGGTTTGATCTTTGAGTCGTTATTGTCTACAGGTTTAGTACCAGAGGACTGGAAGATTGCAAATGTTGTGCCCTTGTTCAAGAAGAACAGTAGAAATGACCCAGGTAATTTCAGGCCAGTGAGCCTTACGTCTGTTGTAGGAAAAGTTTTGGAAAGAATAATAAGAGATAGGATTTATAATCATCTAACAAGCAATAATTTGATTGCAAATAGGCAACATAGTTTCATCAAGGGTAGGTCATGTCTCACAAACCTCAGTTTTTTTGAGAAGGTGACCAAGCATGTGTATGAGGGTACAGCAGTTGACGTGTTGTACATGGATTTCAGTAAAGCCTTTGATAAGGTTCCATGTGGTAGACTGTTGGAGAAAATGCAGAGGCATGGGATGGAGGGTGATTTAGCATTGTGGATTAGAAACTGGCTTTTTGTAAGAAGGCAGCAAGTGGTGGTTGATGGAAAATATTCAGCCTGGAATCTGGTTACCAGTGGTGTGCCACAAGGATCTGTTTTGGGACCACTGCCGTTTGTTATTTTTATAAATAACTTAGACGCAGGCATAGGTGGATGGGTTAGTAAGTTTGCAGATGACACTAAAGGCGGTGAAGTAGTGGTCAGTGTGGAAGAATGTTACAGGTTGCAGGGGGACTTGGATAAACTGCAGAATTGGGCTAAGAGGTGGCAAATGGAGTTCAATGCAGATTATTGTGAGGTGATTCAATTTGCAAAGAGTAACAGGAAGGCAGAATACTGGGTCAATGAAAAGATTCTGTGGATGTGAAGAGGGATCTTGGAGACCATGTACATAGATCCTTGAAAGTTGCCACCCAGGTTGATAGTGCTGTTAAGAAGGCATATGGTGTGTTGGGTTTTATTGGTGGAGGGATTGCATTCCGGAGACGTAATGTCATGCTGCAACTATACAAAACGCGAGTGGAGCCACACTTGGAATATTGTGTACAGTTCTGGTCACCCCATTACAGGAAGGACGCGGAAGCATTGGAAAAGTTGCAGAGGAGATTTACCAGGATATTGCCTGGTCTGGAGCGAAGGTCTTACAAGGAAAGGCTGAGTGACTTGGGTCTGTTCTCATTGGAAAGAAGGCAGCTCAGAGGAGATTTGATAGAGACATACAAGATGATCAGAGGATTAGATAGGGTAGACAGTGAAAGTCTTTTTCCGAGGATGATAACATCAGCTTGTACGAGGGGGCATAACCACAAATTGATGGGTGATAGATTTAAGACAGATGTCAGGTTCTTTACTCAATGGTAAGGGCGTGGAATGCCCTGCCTGCCAATGTAGTTAACTCAGCCACATTAAGGAAATTTAAACATTCGTTGGATAAGCACGTGGGTGATGATGGGATAGTGTAGATGGATGAGGCTTAGATTAGTTCACAGGTCAGCGCAACATCGAGGGCTGAAGGGACTATTCTGCATTATACTGTTCTACATTCTATAACCTCTTGCAGTGATTTCCTGGAGCCAAGATGACTGACCTACAAAACCCACTATACATGATGCAGACACTGAGAAAATTCCCTTGACTCCAATCAACTCAGTTTTGCAAGAGTTTCTTGATGTCATATTCTGTTAAATGTTGCTTTTCTGTCAAGGCCAGGCATTCTCACCTCACCTCTGGAGTTCAGTTCTTTTGTCCATGTTTGGAACAAGCCTCTAACAAAGACAGCTGAATAGGCCTTATGGAACCCAAACGGAGTGTCAGTGCAGGTTATTCCTTTGCTAGTGAGGTGTGAAAACATGTTCAAAAACATTGATGAGAGAGACAGAAGAACGATAGGGTGGTAACTAGCCAAGTTAAATGTGTCATCCATCTTCTGTACAGGACATCTGGCATCTTTCCACATTAGCTAGGGGTAAGCTGGTCCAAGCTCTGCAGCACAAGTCTTCAACACAAGTCACTTTTCTCTTTTATTGGTTCCCTCTCCAACAACTGCAATCCCAGGCTACAAACTTGATGAGCAACCCCTGGTGATGGGGATGGAAGTCTCCCACCCAGGGATGGTGAGGGCAGTGTCTGAGACATAGTCATATTCACAGAATTGTACTTTAAAGACAACGTCAGGCTGTTGCTTGACTGATTGGTAAAGCAGCTCTCTCAGTTTTAGCTCTAACTTACAGATGTCAGTAAGGAAAACTTTGCAAGTGTTGCCACTATAGCTTCCAGTGCTTAGGTTGATTCAGCATGGTTCCTTGATGTGAAAAATAGCAAAGGTGACTCCTTTATTTAAAGGGGGAGGGAGATAGAACACAGGAGACTATAGGCCAATAAGCTTAACAGTTGTCACAAAGGAAGATGGCAGAAGCCATGAGTAAAGATGTTATAGTCTAGCACTTGACATTTTACCAAGGTAAACAGACAAAGTTACACGATTTTGTGGATAGGCAATGCATCAATTTAAAAATGGGGATGCCACTTAGGAACGAGTTGATAATTATTTAAAGGGATGAAAGTTATTGGAATTCTCTACCACAAAGCTTCTGAAGTTCAGTCTTTGAGAACATTTAAAAAGGTAGAGATTGATAGATTTCTGAATATGAATGACAAAGGGTTATGGAGATAATGCCTTTTACCTGCACTAAGTGTTCAATCAACCATGTATTAAATGCCAAAGCAGGCTTGATGGAATGAATGGACTACTACTAATTTTGAAAATCACTCAGTGCAACCCTTTTATCAAGCAAAAACAGTTTATTCGCATCTACTCTGTCCAGGCCACTCATGATTTGAAAATTTCAATCGAATTTCGTTTTAGCTTATCCTCCAAGGAAAATAGTCACAACTTCTCCAATGCATCTTTGTAACTGAAGTTTCTTATCCTTGGAACTATCCTTATAAACCTCTTCTGCACTTACTCTAACATGTTCACATCCTTCCTGAAGTGCGGTGCCCAAATCTGTACACATTACTCCAGCTGAGGTCTGGCTGATGCCTTATACAGGTCCAGCACCTCACTGCACTTGTACTCTATGTTCCTATTAATAAAGCCAAAGATACTATATACTTGATTAAATCACTTTCTAGACATGCCCTGCCTATTTAGTAACTTATGTATGCACACATACGAATTAGGGCCATCAGGTCCCTTCAGCCTGCTCTGCCATTCAATAAGATCATGTCTGAACTATTTGAATTCGAAATTCAATATTTCCATCTACCTCTTCTGATTCCTTAAGCATATTCAACGAGACCATCTCCACCGTTTCTGAGGCAGAGTATTCCAAAGATGCACAACTCTCAAAAGAAATTTTTATCTTTGTCCTAAAAGGATAACCACTAATTTTAGAACAACACCCTTAAAAAACTTGATTGAAGTGCATAAATTCATTCTTGGGAAGTGGGCATTGCTGACTGGCCAGCATTTACTGCCCATTCCGAGTTACCCTTGGAGGGGAATTTGCAGCTGGTAGGAGGTCACCCATCTTCTGAACTCCACTGAAAACAAGCCCAGTCTGTTTAATCTTCCCTTTTAAGCTGAACTGGTCAGTCCAAGCTTCAAACTAGTAAACCACCTCCAAGCCATCTCCAACATACTTGCATTCTCCCTAAGTAAGGTGACCAAATCTGCATACAGTATTCAAGATGTGGTCTCACTAATAACATGCTTAATTTTATGTTGCTGTGCATGCATGCTAACTTTTTAGGACTCTTGCAGTAGCACACATAGATCTCTCTGCAGTTTGGAATTTTTCAGTCATTTGGTACTTAAGTAATACTCTGTTTCTTTATTCTTCCTGCCAAAGTGAACTATTTTATATTTTTCCACATTATACTCCATCTATCAGAATTTTGCCCATTCAACCTATCAAGATTACAAACTCATTATATCATCTTCACTACATATTTTCCTACTCTTCTTGTATCACTTCCAAATGCAGTTAACATGCATTTGTTCCCTTTATCTAATTTTTTAATATAAATCTTCAAAACGTTGATGCCGCAGTACAGAAATTTCTGCCAACCAGAAAAATACCCATTTATGCATGCTCTGTTTCTCGTCAACCAGTATTCTATCCATACTAGGATGTTAGCATGGATGCCATGATTTCCTAGTTTACACAATAAGTCTTTGTGACACCTTGGATTGGCAGAAGACATCCTACAAATGCAGTATGTCAATAGACTATTTCTGGTCCACAGTTGATGTTACTCCATCAAACAACTCCAATAAACATGATCGGCCTTTAATAAAACATGTTGGCTTGTCACAATGAGCTCACTTTTTTTTATAAAAAAAAAGTGTGCAGCTTGAACTGCCTTAAATAATTGCTTAATTCTAAAATCTTCCCCAGAACAAACGTCAAGCTAAGTAGCCTACGATTTCCTGCTTTCTGCCTCACACCCTCTGCAATAGACCAAGGTTACCATCAATACATCACTATTTAATGGAGACAACACAGGATGAAAATGTTATAAACATGTTGATTAATTATTTCATAGAATGTCAGTTATGTAGAAAATGAAAAAAGTCTTGAAGCAATTTTCATCTCTGCCTCAGTAAATCCTGCTCAAGGCCATCCAAGTTATACTTTACTGTTGCAAAATGTAAGTCAGTAATTCTACCACTGATATGGGTGATAAAACAATGCGACATATTTTTGAAAATGTTTCCAGCTACAAAGAGGAAACCAAGTTTCCCAGGAATCCCATCACTCAGGAAAAGAACTAGTATTTTAAAATCAAGCTAGTGCCCAAACATTGGTCGTATTGCATGTTACTACGTAAAACAGTCATGTTAAGCTCACATATCTGTTCCAATCACAAGAACAAAAGAATCAGTATTTCAATTTTTTTGTTAAAAATGAATTAGCTACAGGTAGCAAACTCAAAGCAAGTCTCCAGGTATGGTTTACAATGAAGTAAGTAAACAAATAAGCTGAAGGTAGGTATCCAGGTTACCCCAAAACTACAACATTTTAGTGAAATATAAACATGATGATGTACAAGTATGAATACAAGTATCAAAGAGAGACTGCAGTAAATAGGTCAGGCAGGAGAATAGGATACAGGCAGATATGTCGATGCAGACATCTTTTTAGAATCTGCAGTTTTAAAAAAACAAAGTAAGTAGCATGGATGACTGCACTTCAATTTCAATGGAGAACATCCACAACACAAAGCAGACCTTAATGCCAACAATAAGTGACACAAATGCTTCAATTCACAGAGGATGTGAGAGAGAAATGGGAAACTCACCATGATGCAATGAAAAACTCAAAGACACTGATCAGATCATGTAAAAGAAGGGCTCACATTACATTAGAAAATGTTTTATATTCAACAGAAGAATGCTTATCGTTATTATTTGGTGCATAGTGCAGTTACAAGCATGATGATAACATGCCCTAGTTTATTTTCCAATCCCCTGACAAAAACTCCAGAATTGTCTGGAAACCGTACAAGCATTATGCTTCACAGTAAACAGTAATGCCTTCTATTGTTTATGTGGCTATTCTGAAAATATATGGTGCTAATTAGCAAAACATTTCCCTCACCTGTCGAATGAAGAAATCTCCATGGATGAGAGAGACAACACCGAAGTTTGTAAATTTGAAAATGTATTCCATTAGCCACATCATATGGCGAACTACCTGTTGGACAAAACAAAGAAAAATTTAATTGACATGCTATCAGCATGAGAAAACAGTCAACTGATTGAGGACCACTGGAAATTCAACCGAATCTTAAAATGTGAAAGCAACTTGTGTACCTCAAAAAATAATTGACTCTTTGCCCACCACAAAGCCATTTATGGTCGCATAAATTAATTCCAAATACAGTAACAAATACAAATGATAATCTGAATGCAAAATCTTTGCTTCATTATTCTTTTGTCTGCACATGAACATTAGCCCTTCATTCAATCACATCAGTCAGTACCCTTCGTTTTTTGTTCTTAGTGTTTAGAAAATACTTTCATTTTATCTTTAGATCTTTTTATAGTCCCCACCCTTTGTTAATGCTGTCAGTCTATTTAACAGATAAAACTGGCAAACTGACAAGAGACTCTTGCTCAAAGAAGGATGGCTTAATAAACATTATCATTTTAAAAATACAATGTAGCTAAGGCAATGCTTTGGTTTAGCATTCTGCTAATTGCCAAAAGATTCAAAAGCTTGAATTTTTGCAGGAAGTCTTTTAGCAGCATAGTTGTAATACTTCTAAAGTCTCAACTCCGTGCATGTTCACGCCTTAATAACAACTTTGCAATGAAATGACATCACAATATAAAATAATTTAGTTTTTAAAATTGTATGTATCACTTTACCCCAAAAGGCATTCTGATTGGAATGTTTCCACTTTCTTTTAAAAAAAAGCATGCTAAACTTTATCCCTTGGAACTTGAATTGCAGATGGTGAGGTTATATTGCGTCAGAGTTAGAGTATGGGTCTGAAACTGTCAATGTGAAGATGTAACAATGCAATAGTAATGCTTAAGACATTATATATGAATGCACATTTCATGACAATCATCAGACTTATTAATTCTCAAAGTCCACTGTTTTGTTGTTGCCCAAATTAAATTGCTGACAGCTGTAAATTGATAGAAGATCTTGCAAACAAAGTTTCTCTTTTGATGGAAGCTAGCTTGTTTCAAGTTCTTGGAAAGCGATCACAGTTCAGCTCAGGAACTGAATGGCCCTGGTAAAACCTAAATTAAGCATCATGGATCTGGTTTTTGGTGAGCAAGTGCAAAACCTTGAATTGTTTGGATTCATTCTGGATTAAATAGGGTTTTAACAAGGAATTCAGTTAAACAGGTTTACATGGGCTGTAGGCAATGTGCTTATTACAGAAAACAAAATAACTCTATAAGTTGCCAAGCAAAGATTTTTGGTAGATACAAGATGAGGTTTGCCCATAATTGCTAGAAAACCTGAAATCTATGAAACTATGGTTGCCTAGCAATCCTTTCTAGCCCTTGTATTCGGTTTCAAGATAATGAGAGAGTCATAGTCATAGAGACATAGTCATAGAGATGTATAGCATGGAAACAGACCCTTCGGTCCAACCCGTCCATGCCGACCAGATATCCCAACCCAATCTAGTCCTACCTGCCAGCACCCAGCCTATATCCCTCCAAACCCTTCCTATTCATATACCCATCCAAATGCCTCTTAAATGTTGCAATTGTACCAGCCTCCACCACATCCTCTGGCAGCTCATTCCATGCACGTACCACCCTCTGCGTGAAAAAGTTGCCCCTTAGGTCTCTTTTATATCTTTCCCCTCTCACCCTAAACCCGTGCCCTCTCGTTCTGGACTCCCCCACCCCAGGGAAATGACTTTGTCTATTTATCCTATCCATGCCCCTCATAATTTTGTAAACCTCTAAGGTCTCCCCTCAGCCTCCGATGCTCCAGGGAAAACAGCCCCAGCCTGTTCAGCCTCTCCTTGTACCAGAGATCCTCCAAACCTGGCAACATCCTTGTAAATCTTTTCTAAACCCTTTCAAGTTTCACAACATCTTTCCGATAGGAACGAGACCAGAATTGCACGCAATATTCCAACAGTGGTTGAACCAATGTCCTGTACAGCCACAACATGACCTCCCAACTCCTGTACTCAATACTCTGACCAATCAAGGAAAGCATTCCAAACGCCTTCTTCACTATCCTATCTACCTGCAACTCCACTTTCAAGAAGCTATGAACATGCACTCCAAGGTCTCGGTCTTCAGCAACACTCCAAAGGACCTTACTGTTGTGTGTATACGTTCTGACCCGATTTGTCTTTCCAAAATGCAGCACTTCACATATATCTCAGTTTAACTCCATCTGCCACTCCTCAGCTCATTGGTCCATCTGAGCAAGGTACCATTGTACTCTGAGGTAGCTTTCTTCACTGTCCGCTACATCTCCAATTATAGTGTCATCTGCAAACTTATCAACCTTACCCCCTATGTTCACATCCAAATCATTTATAGAAAATATGATATAAAGCAGTAGACCCAGTACTGATCCTTGTGGCACACCACTGGTCACAGGCTTCCAGTCTGAAAAGCAACCCTCCACCACCACCCTCTGCCTATGTTCGAGCCAGTTTTGTATCCAAATAGCTAGTTCCCCCTCTATTCCATGTGATCTAACCTTGCTAACTAGTCTACCTAAGGAACCTTGTCGCACGCCTTACTAAAGTCCATATAGGGCACATCCACCGCTCTGTCCTCAATCCTCTTCATTACTTCTTCAAAAAACTCAATCAAGTTAGATTAGTTTTGCCTTTTCTTTAGAAATTAGTTTTGTTTTATAATAAATAGATAATCTTGGAATTCATTAAAGAAACTTAGTGAAAGAATTTTATTTTTCTTGATAAAGGGAAACAATTGGCCATTTTAAAGACTGAATCAAAAACAACTTGCAGTATAATAGGGTTTTATTAACAGCACAGTACTTCTGTCCCAGTCATAATGTAAGAAAACTTAAAAGATTGCCCCTTGAAATTCAATGGCTTCAGCATTGCTAAATTCTCCACCATCCTTACTACAGGGTTACCACTGACCAGAAACTAAATTAGACCAGCCATATAAGTACTGTGGTTACAACTATAGGTCACAGGCTTTATATTCCTAAGTGAATAATCCAGCTGCTGACTCCCAATACCTTGTTAACCATCTACATGGCAGAAATCAGGAATGTGATGGGATATTCTCCACTTACCTGGATGTGTGCAGCTCCAATACCATGCAAAAAGCTTGAGACTAGCTAGAACAAGCAGTCCGCTTGATGAACATCCTGTCCACCACCTTCAACATTAACGCACAATGGTAGATGTGCATACCACCTACAAAATAAACTGCATTAACTCAACAAGGCGCCTTCAATGATACCTTCCAAACCCGCAACCACTACCTCCTTCTAGGGCAGCATATACAAGAGAACATCACCTTGTGCAAGCTCCCTTGCAAGCCATATGCCATCCTGATTTGGAACTACAATCAGCATTCTATCACCACCACTGGACACAATCCTGGACCTGTCTTCCTCACAACACAGTGGATGTGGTACAACAGTTCAAGAAACTAGATTACAACCACTTAGAGAAATTAGGGATAAATACTGGTTTAGCCAATGTTCAATTCCCACAAACAAACATTTTTTAAAAAAAACATTAAAATCACTTCAAGATTATTTGTTCTTTATCATTCGCTTTTGCGGGAGTTTGCTGTATGCAAATTATTTGCTACATTTTCTCAAATAGAATGACAATACATCAAATAAACTTCTTATATCAGGCTGTAACCTGCTCCTGAAAACATGAAAGGCAGTACATAAATGCAACCATTTTTCCTTTCTAATTTTAAAGGACAACTTTTTCCTTTAAAATTTATGTCCACTCTACAAGAAATTGTAATTATTTTCTTAACCAATGGAAATAACATGAAATCCATTAGTAGTAAGAACTAACCAATCTTAGTTAATGTATGCAGTCAAGGATTCCAAGCAGCAACCTCAACCATCTACTGAAATGAAAAATCTCAGAATAAGCAGATGTGTCTGTCACAGAAAAGAACTTTACAAATAGCTTCTTGTAACTTGCTGCAATGCTAAATGAGTATAAAAAGCAAATGCGTTACAGAAATAAACTGCAATTTATAAAGTTAAAGCATTTTCTTATCAACTTTGTGTTCAGATTGTTTTTTTAAAAAAATGATTTTCATAAAATAATATTTCATTAATTCAATGATTAATAGGATCTTATTTTTGTTCAGGCAAAATCAATGCATTCACTTAAAAATGCTGGTAACATTTGCTGGAAATAATACTTTCAGATAATAATTTGATGAAAACCAGTCACAGTTTGGAGTTTGAACATCAGCACAGCGCAGTATATAAACTGAAACTGCACTTAGGTCAGTTGCAATGTATTTGTCAGCTCAGTACCCATGAAAAATACTTTTATTTTCAAGTTACTGTCTGTGGGCTATCAATATTGCAAGTTTTTTTACACAGTCATTCTATCATACATTTATATGACAATGAAGCAACTAAGTAGTTCACTGACGAGGCAATGTCTAACTAAGCTCACTGCTTTTTTTTCCCCCACAACCTACTGATGCATATAATACCCATGACCGACTGGTCACTACATTAGTAAATTTATGTAGCTGGTTGCTAAATTACCAGGGATCCTACAAGTATATCACCAGATTACAACATATAAAAAAACTCCAAATCTTGACATAAACTAACAAAATAGCTTTTTAAAGTAGGAAACTTACTACAAAATCATAATGAATTGTATTAATATAGTCTCCTCAAACATAGAAAAATGAGCCAAAGAAATACAAGGAAAACAAATGTAAAAAGGAATGGATTGAGGGATACTGTAGAAGAATTCATACAGATTACTAAAATTATGGCCAAAATGATGAATTAAGGAGGCACTGTATTCACAGACTTAAATTACCCTTTGGTATCATATTTAGTATCTTTTTGCAGACCTTAGGTCCATTACTATTACCAGAATCTGTTTTACAAAGTATGAATCAGTAACAGATGCACAAAAATTCATATCAAAAGGTACATCATCTCCCCATTCAACCACTGGCAAGCTGTGGGGGAAAGCAATTCATGAAGCATGGCATTCACATACTTGGCAAAATGATTTATTTGTCAAGATTGATATAAACGACTTTAAAATTTCACCTTTGCTCTTCAGAATGATCCAGCAACATTACCACAAAATAAACATGAAATGCAAGGGGAGTGCATGCTTTAATTATTATTTGCCCAGAATGTGGTACAAAGGGCAACACAAATTGTATGCTTATACAGTGTATTTCTTCAAATAACATACAGTACTAGAAATGGCATAATTCTGTAAGCAGTGAATTCATATTGATAGGACACATTAAATGTGTGAACTAGAATTGTTACAAATACTCAAAAGGTATCTGCTGCATCTACTTTGGACTTGTACAAAAAGACAAACTGTCAGAAAATTGCAGAGCCTACCATTCCTTTGTCTTGCAGACACATCATGAGGGTGCAGACATCACCTGTTGCTTGATGATTCACCAAGACCATGGCTTCATCTTCAGTAATTGCTTTTACGTCATCTCCCCATTCAACCACTAGAAAAGAAAAAGCATTTGCAGCAAGGTACCACCATCCATATAAAAACAACTTCCTATCACAACGATGGAAACAACACAAAATTGTCAGAGGAGCTATATGAAAAATGATACCTCCCAAGGGGCTTCACAGGAGCTCTAGCAAAAAATAAGCTTTTAGTCAAGTCGCAGATTGGTTAGCCATAAGTTTAAATAAATGCATTTGGACATTAATGAGCTTCTAAAAAGGAGGGAGGAAAGATTTGGAAAGGAATTCAGGAATTCAAGGCCACTTGCAGACTGAGAAAACAAATAAAACTGAGGTACACAAGGCCAAAAGCAGAAGAACACATATCTTGAAGGATATAAAGGTCCAAGGTTGTGGGAGAATTTTAAAACAAGGTTGATATTTTTAAAACAGGCTGCTGCTAACACAGAAGCTAACATTGATTAGGTGATGGGGAACAACAGTTAGTGAGATAGTACTAACGACAGTTCTGGTTGACATTAAGTTTACAGAAGACAGAACATGGGAGTCTGGAAGGGCATATAGGAAAAGTCAAGTTCAGAGGTATCGAAGGCATTGTTGAAAGTTTCAACAACAATGAGTTGAAATTGGGTCAGGTAACATAACAGTGGAAGAAGGGAATTTTTTAAAATCATGAGATGGATACATGGTGAAAACACATCTTGGGGTCCAATATGGCATCAAAGTTGTGAGCAACTTCAATCAACTGCAAGGTAGAGGAACATAGTTGGTAGCTAGAAATGGAGTTAGTGATGTGGTGAAAACAATAGCTTTGGTCTTCATAGCACTTAGCTTAAGGAAACTCATCCAGTAGTAAATTTCAGAAAAGTAATTTAACATATAGACATGGAGGGATCAAAAGAAGTTTTACTGAGATATGCTGGATGTTGTCAGGCTTGGACTGATAAATACTACTTAAGTGTCAGGCCATGACCATCTCCAGTAAGAGAGAATCTAACCATTGCCTCTGGAAATTCGGTGCCATTTCCATTGCTGAAATCCCCGCTATCATCATCCTGGGAGTTACTCTGACCAGAAACTAAACTATGCGAGCAGTGTAAGTACTGTGGCTCCACTCATTTCTTGTCTCCTTAGCACCCATACCTTATATATAAAGTGCAGAACAGCAATGTGATGGAACAATCTTAATTTTCTTGAATGAGGGCAACTCCAACAACCGTTGAAGTTTGACACCATCCAATATTGCACTACCTTCAACATCTATTCCCTTCATCACCAAAACAGTGACAGCAGTGTCCACAATCTACAAGATGTAATGGAATAACTCCCCATGGCTCAGTCTAAACCTGCAACCTATAGTACCTAGACGGACAGAGGTAGTAAGTTGCATGGGAACACCATAGTCTGCAAGCTCCCCTCCAAGCCACACCATCCTGACTTGGAACAGTATCATCACTGTCAGTGCCACAAGGTCAAAATCCAAGGAACTCCATTCCTAACAAACAGCATGGATGCCCCTATAACCAAAGGACTGCTGCACTTCAAGATGGCAGCTCAGCATGACCAACTCTAGTGCAATTAGGGATGGGCAATAAATGTTGCCAATGATGCTCATATTCCATGAATGAATAAGGAAAGTGAAGAAACGGATGTTGCTGAAGGGAGCTACGTAGATACAGCAGAAATCTCATCACCAGCAGTTCATAAAACAAACTTGTGAAAACACACAAAATGTAACAAAATCTTCATGGTAGAGAAGGAGTGCATAACTAGAAGTTCAATATTCCACCATGATTTTGTGTGTTACTTCATTTAAATGTCTGCTGGAAGCCAGTCAGCAGCAATCTTGTAACTGAATCAGAAGATTATGGGTTCAAGTCTCACTCCTTGACTAAACCACAAAACCAAACCTAGGCTGGCATTCTCATGCAACACAGAGGGTGCTGCATTTTTGGAGGTTAAATCTTTTAACTGAGGTGCTAAAACCAAGCTTGCATCAGTTGTCTCAGCTGGGCATGAGAGATCCAAGGGCACTATTTCAAAGAAGAGCACCAGTTATCCTAGTGTCCTAGTCAATATTTATCCCTCAATCAACATGAACAAAGATCTAATCATTATCAATGGTTTTTGTGGGAGAATGTTGCACTTCCTATAACAGTGAATACATTTCATAAATGTTTCATTGACGGCATAATGATTTGAGGAAAGCTTTATATTAATGCCAATCTCACATCATTCTCCCTTGCTCCAATCCACCATATTAAAATTCAGTGTTTTTCACAGAAAGAGTCAGTCATTTTTCAGAGCTGACATTCTAAAGATGGCATCTTTATCAACACAGCACTTCTTCAGTATTGTACTGAAGTATTAATCCAAGTTGCATGCTCAAGTCTGTGGAATAGGATCTGAAGCTATGATCTGTCTCAGTTAAGAATGTTACCACTGAGCCATGGCTGATAAAACTGGGTAATTTAGCCACTAGATATCCCCAAACTGCCTGTACTGTCTTTACTTGATCAAATAAACTGGAGACAGATGTAAAAAAGGACGATAATCAAGCTACTTTTATATATAATTAATAGGTTGGTCACAATGTTAGCCACTATAATTCTACTTAAAGCCTATTTAACAGTCACTCAAGGAAGTTTCTTTGGAGGATTTTTAAAGCTGTTAGTTGTTAGGGGGAGGGGTCGAAAGAGCCGGAACAAGACACATGCTAGATCTTTATATTATATAACAGAATATCCTGAACAAAAATGATTTCACACCAAAGATTAGTCAACAGTCAACACCCAGCATCAAATAAAACATATTTTGTATATTAGGAAATTGTACACATTATTAATTCAGCGTTACAATTTATACCTATCTCAATGTATAATTGCCTCAATTGCCACAAGAGGATACAGTTGTTCCTCTATTGCTCTAGCTCGCATCTAAGCAACACTCATGGAAATAGGAGCACAGGATACACAACACACAATACATGATTTAGAAGGAAGAGCAGCATGAGGAATTAAAATGGATGTATAGAATATGTTTTTAATAAAAATATAGAAGAGCTATTATAAGTATAAATGAGAGATAATACTGTGGTGCAGTTAGTCTCTCTTATTTAGAGTCAGAGTTATACAGCACGGAAAAAGACCTTTTGGTTCAACTCATCCATGCAGACTAGTTATCCTAAGTAGATCTAATCCAGTTGCTAAGATTTGGCTCATTTACCTTCCTATTCATGTACCCATCCAGGTGCTTTTTCCCATGTTGCAATTGCACACACCTCCAACACTCCTTTGGCAATTTGTTCTAGCATCACCATCTGGGCAATAAAGTTGCCCCTTAGGCCCCTGTTAAATCTTTCCCCTCTCACCTTAAATCTATGCCCTCTAGTTTTGGATTCCCTTACCCTGTGAAAAAGACCTTGTCTATTCATCCTATGCATGTCCATCATTATTTTATAAACCTCCAAAAGGTCACCCCTCAGCCTCCAAAATCCAGGAAAAAAGCCTCACCCAACTCAGCCTCTCCCTAGAGCTCAAACCCTCCAATCCTGGCAACATCCTTGTAAATCTTTTCTGAACCCCCTCAAGTTTAACAACATCCTTCCTATAGCAGGTAGACCAGAAGAGAACGCAGTATTCTACAAATGGCCTAACCAATGTTCTATGCAATTGCAACATGACATCCCAACTCCAAAACTCAATGCATCAACCAATAAAGGCAAGTGTACTAAACACCTTCACCACCCTGTCTACCTGCAATTTCATTTTCAAGGAACCATGCACCTGCACCCTTAGGTCTTTGTTCTACTACATTCCCCATGGTCCAACAATTAGGGTGGCATGGTAGCTCAGTAGCTAGCACTGGCCACTTCACAGCACCAGCAACCTGGGCTCGACTCCAGTCCTGGGCGACCATCTGTGTGGAGTCAGCAGATTCTACCCCTGTCTGTGTCCCTCCCCCAGATGCCCCAGCCTCCTCCCATAGTCCAAAAGTATGGGGACCAGATGAATCGACCAGGCAGAAACTGCCCCTGCATTGCACAGTCCAGATGGACCAGCCATGGAAACTGCAAGGTCACAGGGATAGGGCTTTCGGAGGGTCATTGTGGACTCAATGGGCTGAATGGTCTGCTTCCACACTGTAGAGATGGCATGATTCTATGACTGTGTTAAGTCTTGCCCTGATTTGCATTACCAAAATGCAACACTTCACACTTCTCTAAATTAAACTCCAATACGACATTCTTCAGCCCACTGGCCCATCTGATCAAAGTCCCTTTATACACTGAGATAACACACTTCACTATCCACTGCACCACCGATTCTGGTGTCATCTGTAAACTACGAACCATACCTTCTATGTTTGCATCCAAATCTTTTATATAAATGATTGAAAGTAGCAGACCCAGCACCAATCCTCGAGGCATACCACCAGTCACAGACCTCCAGTCTGAAAAACAACTCTCAAACACCACCCTCTGTCTCCTACCTTCAAGTCAATTTTGTATCCAATTGGCTTGCACCCCCTGAATTACATGAGATTTAACCTTGCTAACAAGTCTACCACGTGGAACCTTGGTCGACTGCCGTGCTGAAGTCCATATAGACAATGCTCACCACTCTGCCTTCATCAACCTTCTTTACCTTCTATTCAAAAAACCCAGTCAAGTTAATGAGACATGATCTCCCATGCATAAAGCCATGTTGACCATCCATAATCAGTCCTTGCCTTTCTAAATTCATATACACGTGTATATGAATGTACACAAGGACTCCGCCTGCACAACCCTCAAGAAGAAATTTCTCCTCATCTGAGTCCTAAACTAGCATTTATTTATTCCAATGCTAGGCCCTTTAGGCTTTGGGACTCATCCCATAGTCAAATACTTTGCCCTTTGTGATACAGACTGTTAAATGATCTTTCCTTTCATTAGCACCTTGCTTAGCTGTTATCTTTGGGGTGTATTAGTGCACCCCACCATGAAGACTGGTGCAAAATATTCGTTTAAATTATCTGCCAATTTCCTTTTTGTCCCAGTTGAACCCTTCAAAGGTCCCACACTTATAGTTACTCTTTCATTTTAGATGCCCATAGAAACGTTGTTATTTGTTGTGATTCTGTTCGCCGAGCTGGAAGTTTTTGTTGCAAACGTTTCGTCCCCTGGCTAGGCGACATCATCAGTGCTTGGGAGCCTCCTGCAAAGCGCTTCTTTGATGTTTCCTCCGGTGTTTGTAATGGTCTGTCCCTGCCGCTTCCGGTTGTCAGTTTCAGCTGTCCGCTGTAGTGGTTGGTATATTGGAACCAGGTTGATGTGTTTGTTGATGAATGCCATGCCCAATGTTGTTAACTCCATCAAACACATCGACCTGGACCCAATATACCAACCACTACAGCGGACAGCTGAAACTCACAACCGGAAGCGGCAGGGACAGACCACTACAAACACCGGAGGAAACATCAAAGAAGCGCTTCGCAGGAGGCTCCCAAGCACTGATGATGTCATCTAGCCAGGGGACGAAACGTTTGCAACAAAAACTTCCAGCTCGGCGAACAGAACCACAACAACGAGCACCCGAGCTACAAATCTTCGCACAAACTTTGAACTTTGTTATTTATTTTCTTATTTCTTGCCAATTTACTTCCATAAACTATTTTCTCACTTTCTATTATTTAAGTCATCTGGTGCTGGTTCTAAGACAATGCCATGGCTTTAAGAGGCTATTTTGTCCTTTTTTTTGAAGAGCAGTTTAAAGGTAGAGGCAAGGAGCAGTCTACCAGAGCCACTAGAGTAAACAGCTTGTGAGGCCTTGGGGTTTTTATTTAACGTTAGAACAATAAAAGCAGCATGAAGCGATGTGATCAAATTCCCACAGAACCAGGATCTTTAGTTTAGCATTCAGAAGCTACTAGGGCTGTGAAAAACTGCCACTTCTCTCCTTGCTACAAATTCTCTCTCTCTCAATTGTATTTTGATGTTTTCTCATTCTGGATTGGAGATGTGCACGTGAGACAATCTGTTTTCTGAATTTGCCTTTTACCAAGGCAGTGTTTATGGGATGTTGCTATATTGGAACAGTTAGTTAATTAGTAATTAATATTGTATTTACTATTCTGTTACACTTTCCAATTGAGTTAACCTTTTCCAATTCCTTCTTTCTTTTGTATTTTATCTACAGTGAATGAATAGATTTTTAGATTACATTACAGTGTGGAAACAGGCCCTTCGGCCCAACAAGTCCACACCGACCCGCCGAAGCGCAACCCACCCATATCCCTACATTTACCCTTTACCTAACACTACGGGCAATTTAGCATGGCCAATTCACCTGACCTGCATATCTTTGGACTGTGGGAGGAAACCGGAGCACCTGGAGGAAACCCACGCAGACACGGGGAGAACGTGCAAACTCCACACAGTCAGTCGCCTGAGGCGGGAACTGAACCCGTGTCTTTGGTGCTGTGAGGCAGCAGTGCTAACCACTGTGCCACCGTGCCGCCCTTGTTTTAAATTGGGTAATTTGACCAATCTAATTGCATTTGGAATGCAACATCTTACATTTACCTTTAAAATAAGAAAAGTCTAGGGTCTAGATTAGCTTCTGAACAGTTTGAGGGAGTTTGGTCTGGCTTATGCTAATCCACTAGCCTATCATTAGTTTTTAACTGCTTTGTGTGCCTTCACTTTTGATTGAATGTTCTCCTTAACCACTGTTGCTAACCACAGATGGTTTATCCTTCTCATCAAAACTTTCTTTTTGACTTGATTGGAATTTTGCAGAGAATTATAATGCAAGTGCTTAAATGCCTGCCACTGCTCTGGCAACTCTTTCCCTTATACTTTGCATTTGCCCTTACCTAACCGGAGACCTGTGGTTTGAGATTCAAGTTGCACTCACTCAAATGAACTGAAAATTCTACCGTGTTGTGATCGCTAGAAAAATTTTATTTAAAGAATCCCTAAAAAGTGTAGAAACAGTCCCTTCGGCCCAACAAGTCCATACTGACCTTCCCAGACCCAATGCCCAAAACTACGGCTCTACATTTACCCCTGACTAATGCACATACCCTGAACACTATGGGCAATTTAGCATAGCTAATTCACCTAACCTGCACATCTTTGGATTGTGGGAGGAAATTGGAGCACCAGGAGGAAACCCATGCAGACATGGGGAGAACATGCAAACTCCATACAGACAGTCGCCTGAGGCTGGAATTGAACCCGGGTGTCTAGTGTTGAGAGGCAGCAGTGCTAACCACTAAGCCACCATGCCGCCCCTCCTGAGAGGGACCTTAACCATAAAATGTCTTATTAATCTTACCTCATTACAAATTAATGGACCTAAAACAGCCTGTTCCTGATAAGGTAATGCATTGCAGAACCTAAGAAACAATCCCTGAAGTGCTCTCGAAATCAATCACCGATCACGGGCGGCACGGTGGCACAGTGGTTAGCACTGCTGCCTCACAGCGCCAGAGACCCGGGTTCAATTCCCGCCTCAGGCGACTGACTGTGTGGAGTTTGCACGTTCTCCCAGTGTCTGCGTGGGTTTCCTCCGGGTGCTCCGGTTTCCTCCCACAGTCCAAAGATGTGCAGGTCAGGTGAATTGGCCATGCTAAATTGCCCGTAGTGTTAGGTAAGGGGTAAACGTAAGGGTATGGGTGGGTTGCGCCTCGGCGGGTCGGTGTGGACTTGTTGGGCCGAAGGGCCTGTTTCCACACTGTAAGTAATCTAATCTAATCTAATGTTACTTTGCACATCTGATTTGTCCAGTCAATAAGCAGATTAAAATCACCAAAGACAATTGTAGTGCCCTTCTCACATGCCTTCATTATTTCTTGCTTTATACTTTGTCCAAAAATGAGACAACTCCTTAGAGTCTTATAGACAGCTCCAAAGCATCACTACATAACCTTGCCATTCCTTATTTCAATGCAAACGAATTCCACATCATGATCAAGTACTTATATCACCACTCAGATTGCAGCGATATCTTTCCTTGTTAATAAAGTTACCCCAAGTCCATTTATTTCTTGCCTAATCATCTGGAACGTCAAATATCCTTGAATACTGAGTTCCTAGTCACCCTGCAATCATTTCAATATTTAAAAGTCATAGAATCATAGAGATGTACAACACGGAAACAGAACATTCAGTCCAACTCACCCAAGCCAGCCAATTATCCTGACCTAATCTAGTACCATTTGCCAGCACTTGGCCCATATCCCTCTCAGCCCTTCCTATCATATACACATCCAGATGCCTTTTAAATGATGCAATTGTACCAGCCGCTCATTCCATACACACACCCACCCTCTACATGAAAGTGTTGCCCCTTCGATCTCTTTTGTATCTTTCCCCTTTCACTTTGAACCTACGTCCTCTAGGTCTGGACTCCCCACCCCAGGGAAAAGACTGCCCCTCATGATTGTATAAACCTCTAAGGTCACCCCTCAGCCGTCAACGCTCCAGGGAAAACAGCCCCAGCCGATTTAGCCTGTCTCTATAGCTCAAGTCCTCCAAACGTGGCAACATGCTTGTAAATCTTTTCTGAACCATTTTAAGTTTCACAACATCCTTCCGATAGGAAGGAGACCAGAATTGCATTCAATATTCCAACAATGGCCTAACAAATGTCCTGTACAGCTACAAAATGACCCCCCCAACTCCTATAATCAGTGCTCTGACCAATAAAGGAAAGTGTTCCAAACACCTTCACCATCCTATCTACCTGTGACTCCACTTTCAATGAGCTATGAACCTTTGTTCAGCAATACTCCCCAGGACCTTACTAGTAAATGCAAGTCCTGCTAGGATTTGCTTTTCCAAAATGCAGCACCTTACATTTACCTAAATTAAACTCCAACTGCCACTTCTCAGCCCATTGGCCCATCTGATCAAAATCCTGTTGTAATCTGAGGTAACCTCCTTCGCTGTCCACAATTTTGGTGTCATCTGCAAACTTACTAACTATACCTCCAATGTTCATATCCAAGTCATTTATATAAATGAAGATAAGTAGTGGACCCAGCACCGATGCTTGTGGGACATCACTGATCACAGGCCTCCAGTCTGAAAAGCAACCCTCCACCACCACCTTCTGTCTTCTGCTTTCAAGCTACTTCTGTATCCAAATGCCTAATTCTCCCTCTATTTCATGAAGTCTAA
Source organism: Chiloscyllium plagiosum (assembly GCF_004010195.1). Classification (NCBI taxonomy): domain Eukaryota; kingdom Metazoa; phylum Chordata; class Chondrichthyes; order Orectolobiformes; family Hemiscylliidae; genus Chiloscyllium; species Chiloscyllium plagiosum. Next base: position 48,006,479 of record NC_057718.1, read on the forward strand.
CCTTACTAATGAATCTGCCACGAGGAACCTTGTCAAACGCCTTACCGAAATCCATATAGATCACGTCCATCGTTCTGCCCTCATCAATCCACTTTGTTACTTCATCAAGTGAATAAGACATTATCTCTCACGCCATGCTGATTATCCCTAATCAGTCCTTGCCTTTCCAAATACATGTAAATCCTGTCTCTCAGGATTCCCTCCAACAACATGCCCACCCACCGATGTCAAGCTCACTGGTCTATAATTCCCTGGCTTTTTCTTGCCACATTTTTAAAAATAGAGGCACCATGTTAGCCAACCTCCAGTCTTCTGGATTCTCACCTGCAACTATCCATGATACAACTATCTCAGCAAGGGGTCCAGCAATCACTTCCCTACCCTACCTTCCCATGGAATTCTAGGGTACACCGGATCAGGTACTAGGGATTTATCACTTTTATGCACTTCAAAACCATCCAGCACTTCCTCCTCTGTAATATGGACATTTTTTAGGTTGTCACCATCTATTTCCCAACATTCTATATCTTCCATGTCATTCTCCACAATAAACACTGATGCAAAACACTCGTTTAGCATGTCCCCCATCTCCTGTGGCTCCACACAGACTGCCGAGCTGATCTTTGAGGGGCCCTATTCTCTCCCTAGCTACCCTTTTATCCTTAATTTCCTTAACCCTATTTGCTAAAGCTATCTCATGTCCTCTTTCTGCCTTCCTGATTTCCCACTTCAGTATACTCCTACTGCCTTTATACTCTAAGGATTCACTCGATTTCTCATGTCTATACCTGATATACGCTTCCTTCTTTTTCTTAAACAAACCCTCAATTTCTCTAGTCATCCAGCATTTTCTACACCTACTAGCCTTTCCTTTCACCCTAACAGGAATACATGTCTCTGGACTCTCGTTATCTCATTTCTGAAGACTTCCCATTTTCCAGCTGTCCCTTTACCGGTGAACATCTGCTACCAGTCAGCTTTTGAAAGTTTTTGCCTAATACAGTCAAAATTGGCCTTGCCCCAATTTAGACCTTCAACTTTTAGATCCGATCTATCCGTTCCCATCACTACTTTAAATCTACTAGAATTATGGTCACTGACCCCAAAGTGCTCCCCCACTGTCACTCCGTCATCTGCCCTGCCGTTTTTCCCAAGAGTAGGTCAGGTTTTGCACCTTCTGTAGTAGGTACATCCACATATTGAATCACAAAATTTTCTTGTACACAGTTAAATTCCTCTCCATCTAAACCTTTAACACTATGGCAGTTTCAATCTATGTTTGGAAAGTTAAAATCCTCTACCATAAACACCCTATTATTCTTACAGATAACTGAGATCTCCTTACAAACTTGTTTCTCAATTTCCCGCTGACTATTGGGGGGGTCTATAATACAATCCCAATAAGGTGATCATCCCTTTCTTATTTCACAGTTCCACTCAAATAACTTCGGGAGGATATTCTTGGGAATACATCCAGGGAAGTACAAGCCCGGTAATCTATCCCTTATCACAAACAACACTTCCCCTCCTCTCTTGCCCCCCTTTCTATCCTTCCTATAGCATTTATCCTCGAACATTAAGCTGACAGTCCCATCCATAACCGAGCCACATTTCTGTAATCGCTATGATATCCCAGCCCCACGTTCCTAACCATGCCCGGAGTTGATCTGCCTTCCCTGTTAGGTCTCTTACACTGAAATAAAAGCAGTGTAATTTATCACTCCTACCTTGTCCTCTGCTTTGTTCCTGCCTGCCCTGACTGTTTGACGCGCTTCCTTTCTTAACTGTACCAGTCTCAGATTGATCTCCTTCCTCAGTTTTCCTAGGTCTCACCCCCACTCCTTACTAGTTTAAATCTTCACGAGCAGCTCTAGCAAATCTCCCTTGCAGTATGAGCCCCTTCCAATGCAGGTGCAATCCATCCTTCTTGTACAGGTCACTTCTACCCCAGAAGAGATTCCAATGATCCAAAAATGTGCAACCTTCTCCCATACACCTGCTCTTCAGCCACGCATTCATCTACTGTATCTTCCTATTTCTGCCCTCACTAGCTCACAGTACTGGGAGCAATCAGATATTACTACCCTCGAGCATCTCATTTTTAAATTCCTGCCTAACCTTCTATATTCTCTCTTCAGAATCTTACCCTTTTCCCTTCTTGTCGTTTGTTCCAATATGTATAATGACCTCCTGCTGGTCCCTCTCCCCTTTGACAATATTCTGCACCCTCCGAGACATCCTGGAGCCTGACACCAGGGAGGGACACACCATTCCGATTTTTCACCATTGGCTGCAGAAATGTCTATCTGTGCCTCTGACTAGAGATCCCCTATCACAATCGATCGCTTGGAACCTGATGTACCGCTCATTGCGATAGAGCCTGTCTTGCTACCAGAAATTTGGCTGTTCATGCTACATTCCCCATGTAGGGAGTCCATCACTCCCTACATTTTCCAAAACAGCATTCTTGTTTGAAATGGGGATAGCCACAGAGGACTCCTACACTACCTGCCTATCATTCCTGGAGTTAACCTATCTACCAGACTGTATTTGCATTTTTCTCCCTTCCTCTATCTGCCATGCATCACATCCCCTAGTTCTTGTAAATTCCTCATTGCCTCTAACTGTCGCTCCAACTGATACAGGTGATCTGATAGGTTTGACAACCAAACACACTTACTGCAAACATAATCAGTAAAATGGAAACTCTCCCTAAACTCCCACATCTGACAAGAAGAGTGCATCACTCTACTAAAAGCCATCTCTGCTCCTTCACAATGTACAGACCCAGAAAATAGCACCATCTTTTTGCTCTAAAAAAGTGCTCCAGGCTAACTTAGCACTTATAGTTTATATTTTTTAAAATTTAATAGAGAGACAGATTTCAATAAAACATATAATCAAGAAAGAACCCAAGCTACTTACTACTGCAGACTTATAGCAAGATTACACATTATGCGCTTATCTGTTCCTGTGCTGTGAGCTCTCCCACACAGGTTCCTCCAAGGTTAGCTGTGAATTTCGCTCCTTGTTAACTTTTTTCTAGATGCACTCCGATGTCCAGCAATACATGAACTCAAACAGCAAAGGCAGTAACTGTACAGGTTCACTGCTGTGTAAGTTAGCAGTGTAGTTTCTTTCTCTCTCACCCCCTCCTGACCATGCGCTCGGTGCCTTTTGTCTGTCTTTCACCCTTTTTAAAGTACCGTCGTTTTGATTTTCCTCCCCCCAAAGTTCCAAAACAATGCAAAAGCTGCTCCTGGAATTTGAGGAAATCACCTCCAAGACCTAAAATGCCTCAAAAAGGAGCAGCTTTTACAGCCACAATTTATCCCCCATCCTCCATTGTGGATTTATCAAGACATATATTTATTTTTATTTGTACGGCCAACTCGCATGCTGTCAGCTTTGCCTTAACTTCTGAATCTAATTTCTACTGCACTTTTCTGCATGTACTTTCTATCCCTTCCTGTCACACTTGAAAACTGTTTGCCTCTCACTACACTGCATCACTGCTCTTTCTTTTTGGATGGTATAATTGAATCCTTCCCCTTACTAACTATTTAAAAAGGAGAAAGTGAGGACTGTTGATGCTGGAGATAAGAGTCGAAAAGTGTGGTGCTCTGTGGAGCAGGAGAATTGACATTTCGGGCATAAGCCCTTGCAACAGTTGGCTGGAATTGAACCTGGGTCCCTGGAGCTTGCAGCAGCAGTGCTAACCACTGAGCCGCTATGCTGCCCATATTTCTACATTACATTTCTTTTTCCTCCTTCTGCTTGAATGGTGCTGTGGACTACAGTTGAAATTACATCAAATTTGGTCCAGGACACCGGTCCCAGCACATTTCAAAGCAAACTTGTATAAACAGAATAGCTTTTCCTTTCCCCTATAATGGTACCACTGCCCCATGAATCAGACTCCAATTCTCCCACATGAATTTTTGAGAGCACACATTGACCTTTCCAATTTTATTTACCTAACACCTGACTTAAGTAGCAATCAGAAGATTATTACATTTCTGGTTCTACAATTTAGTTTAGCCCCAAGCTGCTCATCATCCCCAATTAGAACCTCTTTGCTAGTCTTACCACTGTCAATGGTAAGAATGTGGACAATGACAACTGGATCCTTCCACCTCCCACTCAAAGTTCCTCACCAGTTCAGTAGAGATCTCCTGAACCTTGGCACGGGGAGGCAATGCAGTCTTTGCTGCATAAAACAGTATCTATTCCCTTTACCATGCTATGTCCTATTACTACTAGGATCATAGAAGTGCAGAAAGAGGTTATTCAGCCTAGAGAGTCTGCACCAATCCTCCAAAGAACACCGCACCCAGACTTAGTCCCTCACTCTATCCTTAAACCCACATTTACTATGGCTAATCTACCTAGCCTGCACATGCCTATACACAATGGGGCAATTTAACATGGCCAATCTACTTAACCTGCACACCTTTGGACTGGGGGAGGAAACAAGAGCAGATGGCAATCCCATGCAGACACAGGGAGAACATGCAAACTCTGGGCCTTAGCACTTGAAAGCATGGCCAAAAATGGTGGGGGAAACAAAAAAAAAGAAAGCATCAGGGATGGTCATGAAAATCAAGGACGGACAATTTAAAATCAAAGTGTTCCTAGTCAGGAGCTATATACTTCAGTGAGTACAGGGGTGAGAGATAAACAGCATTTGCATTGAGCAAGGACACGAGCAGCAGAACTTTGGATGATGTTTAAGTTTATGGAGGGTAACACATGACTGATTGACCATTGTAATGGTCAAGCCTATTGAGTAAAAAAAAGGAGAGTTCCAGCAGCAGATAACCCGAGATAGGGTAAACTCAGAACATGTTAGAGGAGTGAAAATAGACACAGTCTTAGTGATAAGACGACTCTGGATTCAGAAGCTCAGTGGTTAAGTTGATGCCAAGTTTGAGAACAGCTGGTAAAACTTCAAACAGTTGTTAGAGTGAGTGACAGAACTTCTCTAGGTAGAGAATGGAGTTGATGGCAGCGACTTCAATCTTTACGTTATTTTGTTGGTGAAAATTTCTGCTCAGCTGGCAATGGTTGACATTGCAGCTGTCAAAGTGTTGTGGCTAGGAGAATCTGAATGCTGCTTATGTAGAAGTGGAATATGATTGCACATTATGATGTTGTGGATTAGCTTGTCGATGAGAAAGAGGATGGGTAAAGGATAGATTTTGAGGCTGGGGAGGAGTGGTGGTGGCTGGCGGTGGGAAGAGATCAAAGCCTATGGTGCAGAATATGAGGAGAAACCAATGCAACGGATCTTGGACTACAAGATAAATAAGATTTAGATTTTAGAAACCTTTAAGCATCAGTATTATTCAGCTGCATCTCACGGAGTACTTCTACTGCTACTACTGTATATTGTTCCCAAGGTGCAACAGCCAGAGTGAACATTACATTTTAAATGGAGTCTAGCCAGAACTTTATATAGTAGTAATAACTTTCACCCCTTTGTATTCTATCCTTTTTAGAGATAGTGGCCAACATTCCATTAGCCTTTGATGATGTAATAAAAAGACAGTATAGTTTAGGGGCTGTCTGACCTACATGGAAACCAGTGCCAATTTAATATCGAGATCAAGGTATGGAGTGATCAACAGTTGAAACTTTATTGCTGGAACAGCACAGCAGGTCAGGCAGCATCCCTGGATGCTGCCTGACCTGCTGTGCTGTTCCAGCAATAAAGTTGAAACTTTGATCTCCAGCATCTGCAGACCTCACTTTCTCCATGGAGTGATCAACACCCAACTGCTGGGTATTTATTTGGCCAAGATAGAATATGCACACTCACTCTGTAGAATCAGTTTAATATAAAAACAAAGTAGAGCATTTAATTTGGAGAATCATTTCAAAAATGTAGTCTCTCCCAAGCATTTTTTAGATATTTTATTTCGATGATATATTTATTAGTCTCAAACAAGATGTGCATGACATGGGAACCGGATGGGGAAACTAGCCTAGAGACTAGGATATTTTTTTCACAAAAGGTCTACAGATTTGAAGTACTAGAAATGCATCAATGTGGTAGCATACTCAACTGAGTCAAATAGTCATGGCTTCAAACCCCACTCCACTGTCTTGAAGAAATAATCCACATTATTCACCAAGTGTGGTATTGAGGGAATGCCACACTAGATGGTAATGTGACATTCCCTCAATATCGTGCCTAGTGGGGTAATTCATTTAGATGTTAAGCAGACTCACTGCCTGCTCTCACAAGTGGGCATAAAAGACAATATGGGATATATAAAGAATAGGAAATTTTACTGTGTATTGGCTGTCAATTAAGATTACTAAAAAACAATTGCTATATCTGACAGAATCTATGACTCTTTGTGAGACCTTAGTCTCCAGAGATAGTGTTATGATATGGGAAAATGTGGCAGCCTAACAACAATTTGAAGTACTCCACTGGTTTAGTAGCATTTATGGAAGACTTGTGGCTGTGAAATACGTTCTATAAATGCAGGTTAGTTCATACTCTTAATAAATAAGGATTAAATGAACAGAAGTGGAAATGGCAAAGGGGATATTTTTGCAATCATGGTTTAGGCAGCAAATCTTGGGGGGAGATCACCATCCAATATAGACATCGCATGTTTTATATTTTCATTGTAGAAATACAAACCAGACTGCTTTTGCAACAGATGAGACACCTGTATCAGAAGTTTATTGTCTCGGCAATTGATGTTAAAAAAGCCTGAAGACTGCTTTAAAAGTAGACTGAAGTGCATTATCAAGATTCAATTGACAGCCCTTTAAATTCTACAAAGAACTGCTTTTTTCATTTTAAAGTATATTTTGTTCCTAAAGACAAATTCTGCACAAACAGCTAGAAAGTGGGTCAAACAATCCCTGCATTATCACATTGGATGCTGGCTTCTCCTTCTTTGACGATCAGATACTTGTAAATAGACTTTTATTTCACTCTATTTTCCTGGGTTTGAAAAAAACCCATTTACAATGCCTTTGTTTTAATACAGCTGAAGTCATTAGACAATAGTTAAGTGTCTTCAGACTCATTCTTGGCCACATCAATAACTAAGTATAAACTAATAGCTCCTGTTCCTCAATCTAACTCAAAACTACTAAATATTGAAGAGATTCAGTAATGGATCCAAAATAATAAAAGTGCTCCATTGAGCTCTAGATTACAGAAAATACATTTTTCAAACTTTTCTTCATAACTAACATACTTCAAGTTGAAGGCCATACTTTATCTGAGCATTTGTGAGAAGTAACCATAATGGAACAAAGAAATATTTCAAAATAAAGATTTGTTATGGTCTTATCAAGAATTTGTCTGAAAATTATCTGAGCCTGGTTTCCTCCCCCTCTTGAAGTGAATGAGAAAGACACCATTATTGATCTCCTAATCAATGCTATTGTACCGAGGCTACAAAGTGAAACATGAGGTTTCTTTGTTTAATCTCTGCATCCTGTCAATTTTGCCTGATCACACTCCCATGAAACATTTTACAATATTAAAACAGCAATTTAAGTTTTAAAAAAAGTTTTGCCATTTCAGAAATTCCATTACTTCATGAAAGTAACAAGTAGCAGGAAGTGTGGCAACCTGGACTTGTAACATAAGGTCTTATAACTAAATACCAAGGTCTAAGTTTCCTTTTTTATACTCTAGGATAAAGACTCATCATGTAAGGAAAGACATGTTATGAAAGCGATGCCATTTTCAGCTACTGACCTTTTACAAAACAGTAGCTTACAATAAATTTTTCTTTGGTGTATTGGTAAACTGAATGGTTTTTGGTCTTACATTAGAGATGTGTAATAGTAAAAGGCAAGGTAAGTATTCCCACACGGTTCTTGCTGAGGGATCATTGCAATTTTCAAGGAAGAAATGGGGTATAGGGAAAAAAGGTTTCGGTTGTCCTGGATTTGTACTTCACACTTCAGTTTCTTGTAAGTTATTAAACATATGTTTGTTTCTCTTCATATCTGCTTTCCATAATGTTGTCAGTCCAAATTTTGGGTCACATTTCTTTCTTGTATCAGGAGCCAAATTGTCCCTCCACTTTCATTCAACTTTTTTTCATTTGTTTTTAGAATTTAGAGAAGCTTGCACAAAATTGTGTGCAAAGGCATTAGTCCTACATTCTCCACATTCTGACAATGCTTGATTTCTTTTCTGGGAGGGTGGACGAAGTAGGTGTAAGTGGCTTGGGTCAAATCCATAGTTATCCTTAAGCTATGGGTTATGTCATAAATTTAATTACTGGACCAACCATATTACAGCATTTGTTACAATGCTATCTTTTTTGCCTTTCCTTTAATTTTTTTTGAATGCACGATTACACATTTTGTTGAACCTTATTCTTGCTTAATTAAAATGCGCAGCATTTTATGAGCCTATGAAGCTCTAATGTACCTTTTACTATTATACATCTCTTATGTAAGACCAAAAACCATTCAGTTTATCAAGACACCAAAGAAAAATTTATTGTAAGCTACTTACTTTGCACCTGTAGCACTCAACTGTCCAATTCTGGCTGAATTCGCTCACTTGCCAGAGTGGGAAAAAATTTGCCAGTAGCAATTTTGCTCTGAACTGCTACACACACACACAACTTGAGGGCATGGCAGTTAAAGGGAAATTAATGCTGCAATAGGTAACAAAGGACCTTGCTGTTCCGATGGATGGAGTGGTGCAGAGGAGATCTGGTGATATTGCCCAGCACTACCAGAGAATGCCACAACAACAGATCTTGTCAGTCTGAGCCAAGGTCGCTCTCGGAGTCAGTGAAGTTTCAACTGCCCGGAGAAACACCCAGCAATGCAGGAAGCAAGTCAATGACTTTCTGCATCCATCAGGGTAAGTGCCATCATCTTCTCTCTGCCACTTCACTTGCAGTCCAATTCTGCCATTATACTCAGTCCCACCAAGACTCATGCTGCACCCCTCACTTTCACATGCAACATCCACTCCCACTCTTGCAAACTTGAAGTCTTATCCCTACATGTTGTTTCCTGGACCAAGGTATGGAAGCAACAGCTGGGTGTACCATGAACATACAATGAGTGAATCGCAGGTGCCTGCAACTTTGACAACAGGGATTTATCTTTTAAAAGGGATTAAAATCACAGGCACTAGTGGAGTAGAGCTGTTGGCTTGCACGAAATGGTGAGGAGTCCTTGAACGAAGGAAGGAGTTGGACTGCACACAGTAGGCTAATGCTCAAGGTCATAAGGAATGTTGAGTTTGCCAGTGTGTCACCTTCACTATACATGTTTCCCTCTGAATGTTCTACATAGATCTAACTTGTAGGACCCTCTCTCGCAGATAACAGCATTTACCCCACCCACTCATTGTAGTTGCAGCTAGTTTCATTCCAATATATACTTATGATTTTACAGAATGATGGAAGCCAACAGTGGCTGTCTTCTGTCACAAAAGTTAGGGTGCTGCTCACCATTGAGCACACTTCTCCTGCATAACCATTCGCCCTTCTACGCTCCCCTCCCTCCAGTGTCAACTTTCCTCTACACTGCCTTCATCCCCACTGCTTCCCAGCACTCTTCCTCCATCTTCCACAGCACCAGCCCCAAAAACCTACTGCTACTCCCTGTTCAACCCAGCATTTAGTTATGGAATCATCAGGCTGACTGTGGCTAGACACTGAGTAACTTAGCCAAAGAATAACCCCAAAGAATGAGTGACCACACCTCTGACTGATCTGATAGTTCTACAACTCCCAGCGGTGTTCCCATGATTTGCTGGATAGGTTGCACTGGACCCATAGGACTGTGATGCACTTGCAAGACTGAAGAGGTACAACTCGTTGACCATGTGTGCCCCGATCAAATGTCTGGCCATGTCGAAAGCCTTTGACGGATATGGAAAATTGCCATTAATTTAGTGTACCAGACTCCCCTGACTGGTGCCTCTGTGGACAATGAGGATTAAAAATTTGAGACATGGTAGTTTGCTTGATGTATACGTCAAGCTGGTACGATGCCAGTACATTATGAAAGAGTGGGTGTGACATTGCAATGTACCATATAACAACATGCTAACCCACCTGTTAAGAGCTGCCTGGCTATGCATAATTGATGGTAGCCCACAAACCCACTAAAACAGCAGCTAATGAACTTGAAAGACCCTACTCGGACAATGAGCAACGTCATTTACAAAATACCACGCAAGGTAACAAACACTACATTGAACAAACAGGCAGAAAACTAGCCACCAGGATACATGAACACCAACTAGCCACAAAATGACATGACACTCTCTCTCTCGTATCCTCACATATGGATGAGGAAGAACACCACTTCGACTGAGACAATACATCCATCCTAGGAAAAGCCAAACAAAATTACGCATGAGAATTCCTCGAAGCATGGCATTCCAACCGGAACTCTATCAACAAACACATCAAGTTAGAACCATCTACAATCCCGAGAAAAGGAGCCGGAAGTGACATCACCACAGGAAATGACATCACCAACCCAAAGAAACCCAAACATATAAATAGAAAGCAGGAATTTTCAGCATTGCTTCGCGTGAGGTCCACTGAAGATGTTACCTAGTAAGGTAACGAAAGGTCTGGAAATGAACCTTTCAGCTCAGTGAGCAAACCTACATCCAAAACCTCAACCTGAGCTACAAATCTTCTCAAAACTTGCTAATACACAAGTAATAAATAGCAAGGGAATACAATAAATGCTATGAATATTTAAATACTGGCTGAGTGGGCAAGTGCAAAAGATACAGCTTGATCCAAAACATGGCCCTGTGTACAAAGTGCCCTTCCAGCAGCACAATGATAGTTGCTAGTTTGCTCCAAAGCAAGTGCATTGGAGATGATCCACGATGACTTGGGGAAGTTGGCATCACAGATGTGAGATGTGCTCAGGAGTGTCTGAGAAATTAGTGCGAGATACCTCAAATGGCAGTTACAGGAGCAAATGGTGAGCTGGAGACGCTAGAAACACACTCAGACTTTCACATCTGGAATTCTCAGTATCCTATTTGATAGGAAGCTTAAAATTAATGAGATGGGATTGGAAGTTGAGGAGGGTGATAAGAAAAAAAAAATCCCCATTGATAGGTTTCTCACCACTCCCCAAACAGAATCTTATCTTGACGACAGAGTCTGATAGAAAATGCAACTAGAGTCATACAGTTATGCAGCGACAGAAACAGACCCTTCAGTCCAACCCGTCCATGCCGATCAGCATCCTAAATTAATCCAGTCTTATTTGCCAACATTTGGTCTCGATCCCTCTAAATTCTTCCTATTCATGTGCCCATCAAGATGCCTTTTTAATGTTAATGGCACCTGGTTCCACCCCTTCCTTTGACAGTTTATTCTATACATACACCACACTCTACTTGAAAAAGGTGTCCCTTAGGTCCCTTTTAAATCTTTCCCCTCTCAACTTAAAACTATGCGCTCTAGCTTTGGATTCCCATACCCTGAAAAAAAAAGAGACCTTGGCTGTTCACCCTCTACATGCCCATTATGATTTTATAAATCTCTATAAAATTCAGCCCTCAGCCTCCAATGCTTCAGTGAAAACAGTCCCAGCCTATTCAGTCTCTCCCTACAGCTCAAACCTCCAACCCTAGCATCATCCTTGTAAACATTTCCTGAACCCATTCAAGTTTAACATAATCTTTCCTAGAGGAGGGAGGCCAGAATTGAATGCTGTATTTCAAAAGTGTCCTAACCCATGTCCTGTACACCTGCAACGTCACATCCCAACTCCTATATTCAATGCACTGACCAAAGGCAAGCATACCAAACACCTTTCTTCACTATCATTTCTACATGAGACTCTACTTTCAAGGAACTGCAAATCTATACTTCAAAGTCTCTTTGTTCAGCAAGACTCTCCAGGAGTAAATGTATAAGTCCTGCCCGGATTTGCCTTTCCAAAATGCAGCACCACATATTTATCTAAATTAAACTCCATCTGCCATTCCTGGACCCATTGGCTCTCCAATCAAGGTCCCATTGTACTGACGTAACATTCTTCATTCTTCACTACACCATCAATTTTGGTGTCATCTGAAAACTTACTAACTATTCCTCCGATATTCATATCCAAATCACTTATAGAAATGATAAAACGTAGCGGACCCAGCACAGATCCTTGTGACACACTGCTAGCCATAGGTCTCCAGTCTGGAAAAACAACCTTCCACCACCACCCACAGTCTTGTACCTTCAAGCTAATTTTGTATACAAATGGCTAGCTCCCCCTAGATTCCATGTGATCTAATCTTACTAAACCTTGTCAAATACCTTGAAGCTCATACAGAACGTATACTGCTCTGCCTTCAATCTTCTTTGTCACTTCTTCAAAAAACTCAGTCAAGTTTGTGCATGGGAAATCACTAAGCCATGTTGACTATCCCTAATCAGACCTTTCCAAATATATATAAATCCTGTCTCACAGAATCACCTTCAACTTACCCAGCACTTATGTCAGGCTCACCAATCTGTAGTTTTATGGGTCTTCCTTACCACCTTTCTTTAATAATACACCACATTAGCCACCATTCAGACTTCCGGCACCTCACCAGTGGCTATAGATGACATCAATATCTCAGCATTGGGCCCAGCAATCACTTCCTTAGCTTCCCGCAAACTTCTAGGGCACACCTGATCAGGTACTGAGGATTTATTCACCTTTATGCATTTTAAGACATCCAGCACCACTTCCTCTGTAATATCGACATGCTTCATGATGTCACTATTTATTTATTCAAGTTTTCTAGCTTCCACTGTAAATACTGACACAACATACTCATTTAGTATCTCACCCATTTCCTACAGTTCTACACAGACAGCCTTATTGATTTTTAAGGGGCCCTATTTTCCCCCTAGTTATGCCTTTTTTCTGAATGTACTTGCAGAATCTCTTAGGATCCTCCTTAACCCTATTTGCCAAAGCTCTCATGTCAACTGCTCACAGCATACAAAAAGGCCTTGCTGAACTTCTCATGCAATTCTCCCAGATTTTTCACCATTCCCATGTTGATGTGGAAAAGGCAGGAAAGCAGAGATAAAGTTTAGCAGATCAACCATGATCTCATTGAATGGCATAGCAGAATCAATGGGCTGATGGCCTACTTCTGCTCTGACATCTTATAGTCTTATGCTTCAAAGCATTAAGATTTTGCCCAAAGTGGTTAATTTTCAGGGATTTAAAAAAAAAATTAACCAACCTTTTAACTTCTCTTTTCGGAACAGGAATCAGACCTCAAACATTCATCTGTTAAAACACATCCATCATTAATAAATAGATAAATAAATAAAAGGCCTTGCAGTTGTTCACACTTGGTCGGATCTCACAGCAGCCATTGCTGTCTTGGAGCTTGGAATCCCAAATCTCAACAGGGTGTTGCAGTTCGCGGCAACCGTTTTTAACTGCTTTGGTTCTATGCTTTGGAATTCCTCTCCTAAATCTCCCCGCCTCTCAGGATACTCCTGATACTTACACAGCTTTAACCAACTTTTAGTCATCTCTCCTTTTACGTCATTCTATGGTTCAGTGTCATTTCTTTTAATATTGTTTTTAAGTGCCTTTGGAAGTTTAGCTATATTAAATGCACTATAATCAATTAAGTTTGTTGTAACTGAAATTAATAGAGTTCTATTTAAAGCTATAATATCAACATAATTTGCAAAGAGAGATGTCAAACCACCAATAAAAGGAATTATGATATATCAGGTTAATCCTGACCTTTAATGCATCGTACACAACTACATTACCTTACCCAAACTATTCCACTGTGTTTTCAACTCTCAAAGTTAGGGAATACAATACATACTTGTAACAAGCCAGCTCAGTACAACAAATGCTTCATCTTTGTTTTCATCAGTGCATAGTGTAGCTCTTAAGTATACTTCTGAAAGGCCTACCATAGTGTATCTCACATTACAGACAGTGACCAGTATGGAATGCTTTCCAAGCAGACAGTGGCAAAAGGAAAGTGTAACCAAATCGACAACTATGGCACAATTAAATAAACAAAGAAGCAAAGAGTAGTTATGCCTTGCAGCAACCATCTGGTCAGACCCAAGAAATATCCAAAATGATTAAGGTACTTGCAATTAGATTACTTATGTCAAATCACAATTTAAGTACATTACACAATACAAGAAAAGCTCCATGCAAAGCAGGAGCCCAGCATAGTGAATGTAATCTGATGACCTTTAAATTGAAAAGAAACAATTGACATCTGTCTGTTACTAGCTGTTAAGAAAATGTTTCAGTCCAGTTTACAACAAAAAATGATAGAATTTCCTCTATATTTGAATAGTGTATCAGAATACAACACCATCAATGAAGAAATCCTTAAAAAAAAGACTTTGTAAAAAATTTCCCCTCAAGGTAAAATAGCACTAATTTAAGATATTAACGCACTTTGAATTGTCCAAGTATTTTCAATTCTCCTTCCCTTGGTTCTTTATTTTCACATTACAGTACAACTAACAAGGTTTTCTGTCTGAAGTCTGCAGAAACACACTACTTATGAACTAAATTTCATTACACAATTCTCACAGGTGATCCAGGTTGCTAGATGTTTTCCTTCACCATGCAGGCATAGTGTGAATGCACCACCTTGAAATTTCTTTACTGTGATTATCAATGCTGCTCATAGCTCGCCAATTATAGTAAGGCAGTGCTGTTAACAGATATATTTGGTTTCTTGGTATCAACACACCAGAGCAAATTCAGTATGTTCTGCGTACTTTTGGTGAACTACAAGATTGTTTTTAACCAAGTTCCCTCATCACTATCAACAAATCTGTAGCAATAAGAAATACAAATATACAAAAAATAGTTTACATGGGTAAAATATTATAACATTACTACTACTTTTTTTTGGCTGTTAACATCGTTATATTATGAGCATTCTGGCCTTACAAAATATGGTTTCAATGAATTCCTAGAGACAACTGAATATTTGCTAGTGAAATGACTAAGTTATTAGTGTCCACAATGTTAGGAATCAAAACATTAGAAATCACATATGAAGTACTGGTCAAGGACATAACCAAAAATTAGAACAACACAAACATGATCTTGGAAACAAGCACTTATATCACCAGAGTGAAAGCTATCCAACTTTTTGTCTTTTTGTTTATTCCCACAGGCATTTAAAATTTCAGATCCACTACAGCTGCACTTTGGTAGCCACATTCAGATGACTCAGTCATGGAATACAAAGACTGCAGATTTAAGTCTCCCTATTACTTAAAAAGGTAGTTTTGGTTGACTTCCACTTAGTTTTGATGGTGTCAATCAGATGTTCCACTTATTCAACTAGTTACCTCAAGGCACTACTGAAAGAGGGCCAACAAGTCCCTCTAGTATCTTGCCATTATTTCTCCCTCAACTACAAAAAGATCACCCATCCGGTTAATGTTAGTGAGGCTTTGTTATAAGAAAGGGTGGTTTTCGTGGAGTAATGGTCATGCCCCCACTTCTGAGCCGGCAACCCTGGGTTCAAGACCTTCCTCAACCAGAGTCGTATAATAACTTCTCCGAATAGATTGATTACAAATATCTATGAGGAAATGGCAGCAGTTTGCCTATGACAGTCCAGCATTTCAAAGTGATTGAGAATTTATGAAACTGATGCTTCACAGCAATGCAGCAAAGTCCCATATACGGCCAGAATTTTCTGTCCTAACCTCAATGAAGTGATCCTTTTTCACATGAACAGCAAGTGTCTGCAAGTTTCTGGGAAAGATCACAATGTGATCAACTGAATATGTGCTGATCAGCAAGACCAGCTAGTGAAATAACTAAGTTATTTGTGTGACTGTTCATATGTGCACTTTCTACCCAGTCAAAACTCTTTTATTGGAATCTAGCCACAATAATTTAACACGGTACTGACTGGAAACTGACCTCACTTTTGCCCAGAATAAATTGGCCTTCAGCATAACCTGAGAAAAAGCCAATTCAAGAATACCATGCGCAAGTCCAAGAATACCATGCAACAAAGACAAAAGCAATAAAATTCATGTTTGTAACGTAGCTGCAATAATTTTTTTTTCTCACTTCAAGTGGCAAAACAACCAGATTTGTTCTTCTTTTGGTGGAAAGGCTTCTTTGTTTTAAACAAAAATATCCATCCATTTCTGACAGTCAAGCTCATTTATGAGTCAATAATCAGCATAAGAACAAGAAACTAGTCTTGCAAAAGCATCATCCAAAGTTTCTCTAGAATAAAAATGACAAAATGTAAAAAATTGTTAAATGGTCATTTTGAAACATTTAGGAGATCATAGGATTGGCAAGTTCAACCTAATGGGTGGATAAAATTTGTGCTCATTTGGATGCCAAGACAAGCGTAAATTGCCCTCAAGTTCTGGATGAAAACATAGGATGTCTTAACCAGAGGTGGGGATGGAAGAAGAGTAGTTCATATTCAATGAGGGAATGAGAATTTGGGGGTGAATTTCTGCAGCGTAGTTGGATTTGGTAGTTGGATTTTGTTCTGTAGGAGTAAGCATTAAAGAGTACTATGTTAACCTGGCACAATTGCTATTGCTTCTTAAACAATACATGCTTAAGGACACCAGGCCTACAATTAGATTTAGAACATATTTTTCCCCAATCTGACATTTCCAATTGATGTTATGCACTGCATCAGACCAGTACAAGTGTTTTGTGGGGATTTTGATTCTCTTGGATTAGTAGAATGCCAATAACTGACGACCGTCTAATACTTCTGGTCCATGCTTTGCATAAATGTCAGTGTGCTTTGATGGATACTGGGATGATACATATTCCTTTGTTTTAAAAAAAAACATGTAAGAATTTCTGATCAAACTGGGTTTGGACCTGCCAGTTGAGGGTCCCGGTATAATTGGTCACAGAATAAAATTCAATACAAAATGGATATTAATAATTATACACTTTACTCATGTTCCTCAAATGGCAAAAGTCTTTGATATCAAAAATCACATGCTGATCCCCGACATCAGTGATTTAAAAATAACTGATGCCTCTGCAGTGAGAAAGAGGCATATGTCGTGCATAAACACTGGTATGGATCATCTGAGCCAAATGGTCTTTCTCAGCATTGTGATTCTGTGATACGGCCCACAGCACAGCTCTTGGTACTTTTAAAATACATTAGAACTTCAAGTATCCAAATTTCGGATTATCTGAACAAGATCTCAAGGTCTCGGCATTAGGCAACTCAGCAGTTATCAGTTAAACGGCATTATGGTGTGCATTGCTGGATAACCAAGAAATTTTTGATAATCGGCACTCAAATTACCATTTGTTTCCAGTTATCCGAACAAAATACTTCGCGCCTGCCTCATTCGGATAATCGAGGTTCTACCGTATTCCTGAATAATGCACATTATAATTGCATCTCTCATAGTTAATTTCTCCATGCTAGATAAACTAACATACACAGGATTCTAAATGTAACTTTACCTAGTAAACTGCAATTGCCGAATATATACACATGCTGTAAACAGCCCTAAGAAATGTAACTGACATTTTCTGACCCATTGATTCTAAAACTTGGAATGCGAGATGCATCCTCACCTAAAAACAATGACAAAAGTCAGTCCATCATAAAAAGGCTATCCTGACTTGACTTCAGTTTTACTTTGCCCCAAGGTGTATAAAGCCCCCAGTGTGGGCTCTCCGTTCTCTGCAGCCTGGAGTGGCAATTATTAGTAACAAACTATAATCAAGCATGTGCTGTAACCAACAATAAAAAGAATACAATATACAATCATTGAAAAAAATTCACACTTGCTGTTAGAAATTAGAGTAACAGAAAGCAGCGAGCAACA
This sequence comes from Chiloscyllium plagiosum, assembly GCF_004010195.1. NCBI lineage: Eukaryota > Metazoa > Chordata > Chondrichthyes > Orectolobiformes > Hemiscylliidae > Chiloscyllium > Chiloscyllium plagiosum. The sequence goes on from NC_057718.1 coordinate 48,024,316, forward strand.
TTGCCAGCAATAAAGGTTATCTTTGAAAAATGTTAGAGGGTGGATCTCTCTAAAGTCACAAGTTGCACAATGGATTGAAAAGAAAAAAAAAAACTGACATCAAAAAAGAAACTGGGAATGGAGTATAGTATGGCAGGGAATAATAAAATAAATGGCAAATATATACTCTCAGCAAACAGTTAAGCACAACTGCACAGAAAAGGAAATAACGCCATGACAGAAAATATTAAATCGATTATACTTTGTGTTCACAGAGACATCCAGAAAAGTGATTGTATTTCCAGCATTACTGAGAAAGGAGTAGAGTCTGAAACTCAACCTTAGTTAGTAAAGGGAAACAAGGCATCAGGCCAAGTTGAACTTCCTACAAGTGATCCATGAAACTGGTCATGAGCACAGCACTATTATTGGGAAATTGTTAGAAATGGGAGCAGTTCCTTAATGATTGGAAAGTAGATAAAAGATAAAATGAATAGTTTTTTTTGAAAAGTACAAGGGCAATCCAGGAAAGCAAAGATCGAGGGAGCCTGACATTTGTTGTGGGCTTGCTCTGGAACAGATACTTAAGGAGGCACTAATCAAATATCTAAATAAGCACAGTAAGGAAATCAAGAGTCAGTATGGAATTCCAGGAAATAAGACATGACAATTTATGTCATGTTTGATTCAAAGCATAACTGTTTCTCTTTTCACTCATGTTGCCTGGGAATTATGAGAGTGTGATCATGCTTAACAAACTTGCAAGTCCTTAGGACTTGCTGATAATAGAAATTCCATGGCTGTGACACAGTCCTCCAGTTGAACCACTTCAACTCTGAGTACTAGTAGCTTCTATTACTGTCAGACCTTCACTCCGATTAGGGCTGACATGTAAATGACAGTCCAAGTCAATACAACTTCCATTACATTCTGTTAATCTTTTGATGTTATTTGTAATTTTCTTCAGGCTTATTTTTTAAATAAATAGATTCTGTTCAAGCTCACAGGTGCTCTGTGAAAAGGACAAGAAATTATGGGTTCAACTTCATTAGTTTCACCAATCATGGTTAATAAAAGGCACCATTAACGTGGGAGACAAACAGGAAGTGCACATATATTTATTAGGCCATCATGGAATATTGCCATCCAGCACTCACACAGCAATGCCATGGAAACAGAGTGGAATGCTGACCCCAGCAGTAGGTTACTGTGCAAGAACAAAATCTGAGAAATCCTGAATAGGACAAATTGTAGCAAATCTGCACAAGACCACATCAAAATGTTCACAATTAACAACTTAACTACATATTACTACATAATGCCAATTACTATTGCAATTATACATTGCTTGTAATTTAGAAGTCTACACTGCAACAACCCCCCCCCCCCCCCCGCCCCCTACAAATAACACGACTAAAACATGGTGGTGTAATGTAGGATCACATCCAGCAAACAATAGCTACTTACTGGATTAGTTCAACATCAAGTCACAGTATGTTCAAAGATATGTAAAATAGTGCTCAGATACTTCATGTCCAAAGTGGCTCGGTATGAACAGGGAACATTTCTCCAATAATGCATACTGACAATATATCTCAATTAAAATAATAACATTCAAATGTCTTTTTAAAAAACATTAAGCTGCTCTCAGCCTTGTTCTCTGAAATACAGACACACTGTTCTTACTTCAAAATTCTCTCTTTTTTTTCCCCCCTTACATCCTATTCCAATCAAATTGCTGGTATGTGTCCAAAGTCTAATGGCCTATGAAATGGTCACTAGTAAGTTGTCAGGAGACTCAGAGCAACTTGCCGGTCTTTGGAAATGTGCCTAGTCTCATTAATTGCTTGTATTCAATGCTTTTAAACCAACAATAATTTCCTAGGCCTAAGATGTTTCATAGCGACGCAAGTGAAAAGAAGGGGAGATTGAACTAAAGGTTAGGTAGGAGGGGTAGACAAAAATTCAGTCAAATAAGTGCATGGAAATTAAACATACACAAGAAACTTACGGCTACTGGAGACCAATCAATAGCTCCAAGACATCACTCCAAAGATATTTTTAAGGTAGACTTTTTCGAATCAAGAAACGTCGAACAATTACCACTGCAACACTAGACCTCCTAAAATATCACTAACTCTGGAATCCAGGCCTTCTATTCGTGAGGTAGGACTCTAAACTGCAGCGTAAGCCTCCCTGACCTTGCCTTGATCATAAGGTTAGAGGCGGTATTTTCTGATGACTGCAGAATGTTCAATTCCTCAAATGAGGCAGAGTAGAGAATGCGGTGCTAGAGAAGCACAGCAGGTTAGACAGCATCCGAGGAGAGCAGGAGAAACGATGTCTCGGGCATATGCCCTTCAACAGGAATCAGGGCTCTGATCTCCAGTATCTGCAGTCCTCACTTCCTCCTAAATGAAGCAGTCAAGCTGCTAAATAATTAGCATTTTCTCTTCTCTCCTGTAGTACAAATTGTTACAATAGTTTGAAATTTAGCACTCGAATTTATCTTGATGAATACAAAGTGAAAAGCTTCAGCAACATATCCATCTTTTCAGCAGTATTCAAAATCTGTACTGTCAAGTGTCTAATAATTCAATTTCTGCAAATGATGTCACTAAAGGGCAAAAATCTAGAAGCAGTTAGGACCAAGGATAGATCCCCAAAGAATTTTGGAGGAGACAATGTGCACTGAGGAAAAAAAAACTACTGGCAGAAACATTCTGTTCACGTAAAATTGGAACCAATCTGTCATTGCTTAGCCTCTTTCTGCTATGGGAGGGATGAAATCTGATTGCAAGGATTTCAACAGAAGGTCGAGGGAGAAATAAGCATTGATCAGGTCACAACACGATCAAGCCTTGTGCTGAGATGGGTGAAGGAAGGAAGGAAGGTGGAAACACGGCAGTAGCGTGAAAGAACAGAAGAGTAAGAAGTTGAGGTAGATGATGGAGGTCTTGAAAGAAAAAGAGTATCAATTACTTTGTTGGGACATCAGCAATCTAGAGAGAACACAGCCAAAGGAGCATAAGATGGGCCTCTAGAATGGCATCATTTTGCTAGAGTGTAGATGGGTGGAAGATGAGCATTCAAAACTAGGGAGATGGGAATTAGTTTGATGGGTAAGAGGATGGTAGAGGTAGGAGCAGCTTTTAAAAGATGGTCTCACTGTACTTTGGTGACAAAGAAAATCAGGTGTTTCACAGACTTTGAAGCTCTTCAATATCTTTCATTTCCATTGCATTAATGATGTATATAATATCCCCACATACATTCTTTACTAAATACTGATATTTGTTAAGTGTATCTATTTAATGTCGTTAGATATTTTACTTCAGCATCCAATGGGTTGCTGGGCAAATCATTTGAATCACAGCTCTCAGCATAATATAATGTCATTAAATATTTTGAGTAAATTTAGCACCAACTCGCTTCCATTAGGGAGCTGGCAGGTCATGCAGGATCTTCCCACAAATACATTGTCTTATATTATGTCTTGTATGAGGGTAGAAATCCTGATTTAAGACACTTGCCAAAGGAGAGCTGCATCATAGAGTACAATGAAAAGAAAACACAGATGAGGGTAAAATCGTTCAACAAGACATCGAGGACAGGAATTCTCAGTAGTGTACTATCCCACAGAATTCTGTATTTTTTAATCTCATCACCAATTCTAACAACAGCATGAACATCAACAACTTGTAGAGTTTTTTTTAAACACACTAAAAGATCCAATAAATGCACAAAACAATTCTAGTGAGGAATAGTGGGTTACAGAAGATGAATGAATGTGATCAAAAATGTACATTTTGAATGGATGTTTTATACTTGTGCTGATTTTATTCCTTAATAAAAGTATATTCAATAATTCTAAAAAAAACTTTCATTTATGTTTTTCAAGACCATCAGATATTTCAAAGTCCTTTACAGCAAACTAATTACAGTCAGCCAATTTACATACAGCAAGCTTCCACAAACATCACTGTGATAATGATCACAATGTGATGTTGGAGATGCTTAAATATCATCCAGAATGCTATGAAAAACTCAAATAAAAACAAAATACTGCAGCTGCTGGAGATCTGAAATAATAACAGGAAATGCTGGAGAACTCCACAGGTTAGCATCTGTGGAGAGCGAAACAGAGTTAATGTTGAGGCCCTTGACTATTTTGAGTTAGGAATCAATATTAATTCTGTTTCTCTCTCCACAGATGCTCTCAGATGTGCTTAATTTCTCCAAAACTTTTTGTTTTATACCAGGGATAACTCCCCAGCTCTTCTTCAAAATAGTTTCAAGAGATTGTTACATTTGATTCAGTAGGAAGATGAGAAATGGACTTAACATTCCAGCTGAAAGACAGCTCCTCCAATAGCAGAGCACTCAGTCGGTACTCCATGGGAGTGTTAGATCTGATTTTTTGGCTCAAACTCTACTTTGGGATTTGATCCCAAAAATTTGTGACTGGAGGTAAAAACGTTTGAGCCAATCTGACACCATCAAGCCACAAGGAAAGTTATTGGATGTAAACTAGTGCTAGTTAGCACCAAATATTAGCAAGTATAGGTTTCCTCTTTGAAACATGCCTTTTTACAAAAAAACTTTCTTTTAAAAAAAAATGAAAATCACAAGTTTTTCTATTCATTCAGGAACCTAAATAGCATTTAATACTATCTACAAAGAAGAACAAATAAAAATCATTTTAAAAGTGCCATAGGACAAGACTTGTATAAATATTATTACTGTACAATTATAAGTGAGACACTGAAATTGTTGGACCAGGTTACCGACCAACATTAATCACAACAGAATATCTATGGATCAAGTGCTCGAGAAACAAAGAAAAACCACATTGATGATAGCTTATTGATTGCTAAAATAAGATTAACACATACATGCAAGTACTATAACATAGTAAATTGTACTTCATTTGGCAATATGAAAATCTATAATCAACTCCTCTTAAATTCTTACCTGTATAGCCTGCTGTCCAACCCCATGAAGACACCATAGCCAGCAGCCATTTGAACATTATTCCTTCAATGTGCCAGAACAGCTTACTATCAATCAATTTCAATGGCTGAAGAACTATGAGATACAAAACATAAGATGGAATCGCAACCAGGTTGTTGACAACCATAAAAAGAAATCGGATTGTGCCTTTCACGAAAACCCAGCTACCATGCTGTATTTCCTTTCTGTTCATTGCCATGCCTCGACTGAGCCCTGCAGAAACAATGATAGATTATTGCACAAAATGAAAAAAAAAAAGAGGGAAAAATAAACACTAAGATTAACACATACATGCAAGTACTATAACATAGTAAATTGTACTTCATTTGGCAAACATGTTGCGATTAATGTTTGTTCTACGTAATGACATAAAAGTGATATAGTTATTTCTTGTCATCACTTAATTGGTACTGAAGAAGTCCTAAATGTGTTATAACCTTGCAGATCATTGTTCAAAAATACTGGTGACAGGGAGCTAAAGGAACACAAAGAAAAGTATTGGTATCTGAATCTTATGATAGTATTCAGCATTGAAAGGTCATACTATGAAGTAGAACTCAGCAACTGCACAGCTTGCAATGAAGCTTGAGAAATGTCTAGGGAGCAAATCAGCTATTGCCCAAAGGGCAGTAGCTGTCAAGGTCATTGTGTATAAGTAAACCAAGTGCAAAATGTAACTAATGAAATGAACTGTACAAAACTGAATCAGTCACAAGTTGGACACGTTTATCATGAAAACCTATATAAAAAGTGTGGTAGTGGACAAAATTCAGCTATACTAAATCTGCAGTTGTTATGTTCCATTTCTGGAGGAGGATTTGCAGCTGAATACTCTGAATTGTAGACCTGCTGCCAGGAATAAGCTTTCCAACTTCAACGAAACAATTATTTTGAGCACAAGTGCAAGCATTTGCTTTTTTCAAAACACTTTTTAAAATTACAAAATCCTTAAAATTACATTATCTGAACACTTTTTAAACTGACACTGCACTAGATTATACCTCCCTCAGTGGAGAACCTAAACACATCTGGAGTCTCTTACTTGAGCCACTGCATACTCACGCCAGGTTGAGATCTGATTGGAGACATCTTGAGCAAGACAGCAGAATTATTAAGAGTGTAACTGTGCTACTAATCTACATTATTTACAATTAACTTTAAAAAGCTGTAGGACAAAGTGAGGACTGCAGATGCTGGAGATCAGAGCTGAAAATGTGTTGCTGGAAAAGCGCAGGTCAGGCAGCATCCAAGGAACAGGAGAATCGACGTTTTGGGCATAAGCCCTTCTTCAGGATTGAGGAAAGTGTGTCCAGCAGGCTAAGATAAAAGATAGGGAGGAGGGACTTGAGGGAGGGGCGTTGGAAATGCAATAGGTGGAAGGAGGTCGAGGTGAGGGTGATTGGCTGGAATTGGTTGGGGGCGGAGAGGTCAGGAAGAATATTGCAGGTTAGGAAGGCGGTGCTGAGTTCGAGGGATTTGACTGAGACAAGGTGGGGGAGGGGTAATTAGTAAACTGGAGAAATCTGAGTTCATCCCTTGT